>NC_061520.1:27065000-27365000 GCF_022379125.1 Scophthalmus maximus | reverse complement strand
CAGCATGCCATTAGTCTGCTGACAGGGAAGCCAGATTACCAGGCTATAGCTGTAAGAAGTGAATACAAGCCAGTACAAAATATGGTGAATATTCTCCCTACAACTACATCTTTAGAAGTGTGCATGTAAATATTGTTTCTTTGCATCTGCATACAACAACCCACCCCCCCTTCCCTCCTCCAGACTTACATTCAGTTCAGACAATCATCATTGCCTTCAGCACAAGAGGCCGATGGTTCATGACGACATGAAGCCCATGTGTCTTTGCTCCATCTCATCCATGGTTTCCAAACTGTGATCAGTGATCTGTCCAGCTCCACTGTAAGCAAAGAAAGTGTTAAAAAAAGAATTCCTGCATCCACCAGGAATGGATAGGTTTCTTTTTTGGCCCATATCCCTCCTTTCCACCAAATTTGTGAAAATCTGTTCCAACAAACAAACAAACAACAAATGGACAGGGGTGAAAACATAACTTCCTTGGTGAAAGTAACACATCATGCTCTCCCACCAGTGCCTTGTAGGGTTTTCCAAGGTGCCATTAGCAGTCGTCCTCACATGGTGTTAACAGTTAAATTCCCATTTAACACAATAGAAATACTGTCAACAGCAGTTATAACAACTTTGAACTCACCATAGTAACTGCTGAGATCTTATGTTGTGACCACCTCTCCGAGCAGATCATCTCGGTTGTAAATAAGCTCATGCATCTGCCAGAGAGATGAATGATCTGTTTGTGGCTTAAACTCTACGTAAAGACAGAGAAAGATAGTGTACAACAAGATACAATAAAGGTACAACAATACAATAAAGTCAGTAAACTGTAAAATATTAACTGAGTTGGATGGCTAATCATTTGTCTTTGTTTTCTCTTGAAAATACATAGACACATACATACATAAATAAAACTCAGTTTTCCTTTTAAACGGGTTCAAAGTTCTGGAACAATCAACCAATCCGATTCTAACCTGTTAATTGTCTCACGGAAAAAAAAGTTTGATAACAGAAATACTCTTTACGTCAGGCATGTAAGAGGTACCAAAAACATGTGGCATTTGGGTAGTGATTTCCAGTCCTCCTCACTGTATTGCCTTCTACAGTCTGCCCTGTATGAAATCTTGCGCTGTTACAAAGATTCAGACAAGTCATTCATGTCAGCATCTGACCGCCTGGTCATCCCCCCCCCCCCCCCCCCCCCCCCCCCCCCCCCCCCCGCCCCTCCCACCCCGCCTCCTTCATGACAAGCTGGGATGAGTGCCCTCATTTTCATTTATGAAGAGTCGAGGTGTGTCTAAATGTTGTGTGTGTGCTCGAACTTTCTGTGGACTTGAGTGTTTTGTATTGTTGTTTCAGCGTGGTTGCATCATGGCGTGGTGCGTTCAAAGTTGCCTGCTCTTTCGTCCAAGCTTCAGATGCTGTATGTTACTAACAGTGCATTCAGGATGCATAAAGTGATCGACACTCTGTTTTATTTAAGTCTTTCTCATGGCTGCAAATATATTCATGGAAAGGAACCAAGCCAAAATGCATAAAGTGTCATTTTAATGTCAATGGGGATTTCCATGGTGATGGTGTTTTTTTTGTCGTATGGAATAGTGATAAAAACTGTTTCCAGGTGAGTCATCTCTGGTGTCGTGCATGTGGTCTGCCCAAAACTCAGTGCAGTTTTTGGTGATTGATGTGATTTAGTCAGCGGCCCAGCATCAGTGTCAATGTCCGGCGTTCAACTGCAGCTGTTTAATAGCACCTCTCCTCCCTCTGCTGCCTCAGGTGTCTTTGCTGGAGTACCGTAAAAGGAAACAGAGCAGCGGTCGCGACACAGAGCCCGTCAGCAGCAGCAGCTCCTCTCTGGGAGGCACCCCCATCCAGCCCGGCTCCCATTACAGCCAGGACTCCCATCATGTCCATTCCCATCTGCAGATGCAGCCCGCCGCCTCCCCACACAGCTCCTACTCCTCCTCAGTGCACACCAACCCCATCCCACACATAGAGGAGGTCAGTCCTCCGGACCACCAGGTCCCATCAGGGCAGCCCAGGCGCCAGGACAACCAGTGGTGAGAGGCCTGAGAGTGATGGCTCACTAAATTGAATTTACATGTCACATTACCTGTCAAGCTGTCTGATCCTTTTCCTGAGTAGTTCCTGATGCTGAGCATCATCTTTGGATTTGTTTTTTTTTTCTCTAAGGATGGTTCCCACTACTGTCGAACGTCTCAGGGAGGGCCAGGGTGTTCTCGAGCGAGTGCTAAGAAGCATCAAGATGGAGCGGATCTACAAGATGAGTGACGGTTCGACAGAGAAGGAATTTGGTAAGAAGACATTAGAAACATGAGGGATCAAAGCCATAAGAACAAATTATAGATTCAAGGAAATACATTTCGGAACTTGGCTAGCGCTGGAGTTGATCCACCTCTCTGCGATTTCAGATGCAGATCGATATGAGATGCAGGCAGCGTCCATGGCTTCTCCCATGAAGAGTCCACACAGATACAGTCCCTCTGTGTACTCACACCAGGTAGTTGCACACACACAAGCACCAGTGTTGGTGACAATGATAATAGTTATTTGTGTTCAAGACTTGAATAATGTTATTGTTAATGAGACCAGTGCATGATGATCACATCGTGAATGCATTTGGCAGGATTTTGAATCAAGGTTACCCATGATGCCCTGCCAATGGTGCACATAAGCCATATGGAAACCATTAGCATTTTCAGACCTACAACATTCAAATGTGATTTCTGAGTTGCACTTTCCTTAAAGGACTATAATATCCACCTTCCTGGTAAAAAAAATACAGAAGCTTTATACCCCCTGTCGAATCACTGTTGAATATTTACATTATTTCAGTTCCACACCCACAAACACTAGATGGACATTCACTCATTCTCTAAATGAAACTCACTGTCAGTCTGTGCAGATTCCATCTAGTTTTGTCCAATGGTATCAAGACCTGCATTTTGCATTGTCACAGAGTAGTAAGTGTGTGGGTCTGTGTGTTCAGTCATCAGAAAGCCACCGGCAGACCGACAGCCCGTCGCTCCGCCAGCAGACCTCCACCTCTCCATTCCGGGGTTCCTACAGTCCCTCATCTGGCCAGAGCTTCTACGCTCGCCACTCCTCCCACCCTGGACTGTCCCAGGACCACCCTCCATCCTCCTACCCCAGTCATTCCCCTACCCCCACCTCATCCTCAGACTCCAGGCCACCAGCAGGGTCTCTACACCAGCAGAGTGGCAGCGGTAATGTGGACAGAGGCCACGGCTATGGCAGCAGCCACTTAAAAGCAAGCCTTTTGGACAGCAGTGTCCTGACAGGGGCCCCCTCCCCGGGATCCAGGGCCCATGGGCAGACTAAAATAGACTCCAGCACCCTGACTTCCAGAGGGGGTCAGCAGCAGACGTCCCGAAGCCTGAAGTCAGGTAGCCCAGGCCAGGCAACGCTGCAGGCCAGCTCCAGGCTGCTGTCGGCCTCGGGACCGACACACTACCCACAGCGAGGGACAGGCCTCAGCCAGTTCCAGCACTCCCCCCTCCAGGGACCGGGAGTAAGGACACAGTCAGGAAGCTTTTAGGACCTTGTTCAAGTGTGTTTGTGTGCGTGCGTGTGAGTGTGTATGAAGCTGCGCACCCCCTCAACCCCTGAAGCTGTGGTGAAATGGGGCTCAGGGAGCGTGACAAGGGTAAATGTACAGACCTAAGAGGAGCAAGGACTTCTTTACGGATTTCTCCTTTTTTTATTTTCTGCGTTTTCTTTCCTTATTTTCAGAAAAAACAAACAAACGACCACATTCTGCACAAAGCTAATCATTGACTTTGGACATCATTATGGAATCAGTGGAAAAGCGATTTGGATGACTGACACACACACACACACACACACACACACACACACACACACACACACACACACACACACACACACTCACACTCTCTCTCTCTCACACTGACACACACTAAATTGTCCCCAGTGTTCCAGGACTGTGCAAACAAGCTTTCTAATGTCAGAAAGTAAAAAACCTCCACATAAATGTACAAAGTTATAAAAAGCCGTACCTGTTGTCATGCACCCAGGTTGGATTAATGCTGAGATATGAGTCTGTGTTGCAGTAAGTAAGTGTTTGATTTGGAAAAGTGGGGAAATGATGCAAGCCGAGGCAACGTGTTAATCATCTGTTCTAGAGATACGATAGAGCGATGGGGAGGAGGGGCGTTTCCTTTTATTGGGTCATTCCATATGATTACCAGCTTCCATGTTCTTTCACTAAACATGAAACAATTCTGTTTGGGTTGTTTTTTTCATTCTCTCCAGTTCTCTCATCCCCACTGGACTGTTTTTGATTCACTTTAGGACTGATCCACTGTAGACTTCTGTTATTGTACTTGAGACATACAGGTCTTATGATTCATGGTGCTGCATTCTTGTTTTTGTTTTGTTTTTTGTTTTTGTTTTCCAATAAATTTGAAATCCAGTTATGTTCCTTGCATACGGCTGCATTCATCTCATCATCTCAAATCAAATCTGTGATGTTTTTCTCCAAATTCATTCAGATCATGTTATGTGATGGAATGCAGGAACAACATAAGGGGTGAATAATTCAACCTTATTTCTAGGATAAAAACATTGTATCTTAGAAATAAAGTTGGCTTATTATATAAAATGTTTTTATCCAGCAGGATTTTCAATATATATATATTTTTTTTCTTCTGTCCAATCCATTGCATTCCGTGTGACACCGAGGAAAACTGGGCAAAGGTATCCCTGAGGAAGTGTTTATATTGCTTATAAAACCTAGATTTTTTAAAAAGCTGCTAAGTTCTCCTGTGAGAGCTGCCTCCCTTTCCACAGAATGCTGTATTTTTATTTGTCACAGACTGACTGGCATTTAAGCGCCTGGTCCCTGGAGCAATGAAAGGCTGACGGCAGGAGTCACTCTCCTCCAAGACTTTGTTTTTGGAGCTTAATGAGGAAAACCACCACGTTTGTGTGGAGGACGTCAAAGGACCGAGGCTACAGTAATGTGACTGGGCCACAACTACCACTACAGCAGCCCCCACACCCCACCCACACACAAGGGTACTCATGTTATATGAATGTTTGACAGATAAAAAAAGAAAAAAACACTTGTGACCCAAAATTAACCAGCACCTTAAAATGAAAGAGATCCACACAAAATAGGACAATATTTATGATTGTGTTTACTTGTATAGAAAGAAATGTGATATAGACTTGTATGGAGCAAATGTAGTACACTGAATTTATCGCATGATATTTGTTTTTAGGGTCTGAGTGACCATCTTTGGAAGCTAATCATTGGGTCTTTTCCTGAGTTCCTCCAAAAAACCAGACACTTTTTTTTTAAGATCATTCTGTTGGTTCTGTTTTATTTTTTACACAGATCATAGTAGTAACTATTTCAATTGTTCCCCTACAAAAGATTTAAGAAGCAAGAGATGTAATGCCTTTTGATAATAAAATAATCATGATGGTAATGTATTTTGAAAACTACCATTTTGACGTGTCATTCGAGGCGATCGCTTGCTTGTTTTGCACACGTTGCTGCAGTTCAGGCAGTAAGATAACTGTTAAATTCTGTTTCATTTGTTTTAGAAAAACACTGCACTTTTGACGCCTCCTTTCATCCAGCTGAATGGGAAAAAAGTTAACATTTCAGTAGAATTTGGTGCAAAGATTAATTTGTCTAACCAAGATAAAAAAAACCTACATGTGTCTGGGTGCAGTTGAGAACAGAAGAGAAAGTAAGTGAAGAACTATTGGTGTTGAGCCATGACCAGGTTCCAGCTCCGACTACTAAAAAAGTTGGGGTTTTCCCCAATTAAATTATAAAATTTGATGTTATTCGTGAGATTGCAGTGCCATCTCAAAGGCACAGGGTTTTTCTTCATATTCTGTTTGATCAGCAATATCAAGAATCAAATAATATTTCTTTTATTTTTAATTTCTTTACCAGTTCTGAATGCTTTACTGGATCATTCCTGGCTCCCTCACCTCTGCTTGTTTTGCACACGTTGCTGCAGTTCAGGCAGTAAGATGACTGTGTTTCATTCAGTTTCATTTGTTTTAGGAAAACAATGCAATGTGTCGTTGTAGATCTGACCTATATGACAGTGTACGCGGGACCCAAGGATGTTTTACTGCCTCCTTTCATCCAGCAGAATGGAAAAATTGTTAACATTTCAGTAGAATCTGGTGAAAAGATAAATGGGTCTAACCAGGATAAAAAAAAACACATGTCTGGGTGCAGTTGAGAACAGAAGAGAAAGTAAGAGAAAGAACTATTGGTGTTGAGCCACGACCAAGTTCCAGCTCCCACTACTAAAAAAGTTGGGGTATTCCCCAATTAAATTATAAAATTTGATGTTATTCATGAGATTACAGTGCCATCTCAAAGGCACAGGGTTTTTCTTGATATGCTGTTTTATCAGCAATTACAAGAATCAATTAATATTCTTTTATTTTTAATTTCTTTACCAGTTCTGAATGCTGTACTGGATCATTCCTGGCTCCCTCAGCCCTTCTCCTGTTTCAGGACACTAATTATCAGTTTTGGTCTTATTTTAGTATTAATGATGTAGCATCAGTTGTCTGTGTCCACCAGAAGCAAGCACCACAGACAGACTACCCAGGGCCCAAGGGTGGAGGGCTAAAAAGCTTTGAATTAAAGTTTTTTTTTTTGTAATGAAGGTTTTCTAAGTAATTAGTGTCATAACATACATTTAAAATTGGTTGCGAGACTGAACTATGTATTGCAAAAAATAGCGACGCATCTCTGAGGTCCGTCTCACCCTTTACAAAAGGCGCAAATTTGGTTAAGTCTGCCTATTACAACAGCATGAGAATCTGTCAGCTAATTTACTCACTGGTGACTTTGGAATACCTTCCCCACAAGACAGTAAAGTCTGGGTCCCAGAGGAGAAAAGAGGGAAAATAAAGAGAGGAAAAACAAACCATGGGAAAACAACTGTTCATTAATTTCTTTATAAAGAAACATGGCTAGCTATTAGCAAACTCATACTACGACAGCTAGCTAGCAGCTACCTAGCTTAGATTGACACAGCTGCTATTGTTAGCTAGCTGGCTAACAAACTTTTACTACCTGAATACAGTAAGAGTTAGCTAGCTAGTTACTATTAGAACACAAACACTATCATAAATTAATCAGCATCACTTAGGGTTGCCAACTGTCCCATATTAGCAGGGACGTCCCTTATATTGGGCCTTAATGATTTGTCTCATACGTGTCCTCCCTTGTCCCATTTATTGAGCCAACTACTGACTGATACAACGGCGACAGCAGCAGTGTTGATCATGACAATTGAGAATGATCACCGATTCCTAATCAAGCTCGTTATCTCATGAATTAAAGCTGTGACTCTTCGACTTCTAGACACCAGATTGTTTTGTTTCGAACATGATAAAACAGTCGGACAGTTTCTTCTCTGTTTAGATCTTGTTTGGTGATTTTACCGAAGCTGATTTCGCTTCTCTGATCCTTCTGCTCTGCTTCTGAGGCAGAAGTGCCAGGTGTAAGCAGACAGTCATGGAACTCAGCCCAAGCCTGGAAATCAGTCACAAAACCATTGCCCAACTCTCGCTGCCTTGCTCCTGCACCTCTACCTAACTGCTCAACGTCACCACCCTCACCCGTCACCCTCTATTGCTTGAAAGACTATTAAATCTGTTAAAACATTCATTGAGTCTGGTCGTCTGCAATTTGGGTCCAAATTCTAGCTCAGCCCTGAACACTTTTAATTGCAAAAAAAGACAAACTGCGCCACCTGAACTGTCAGTTACGAGTTGACAGTATGATGAACACTGTCTGCTATCATGATGTGCTGCAATTAAACAATGTGCGGTAAACACCTTGGTGGTTGGGGGGGCTCTGATCAAAAATCTTGCCTAGGGCGACAATATTGCCAGGGCCAGTTCTGGATATACCTGCTGTAAATTAACAATTAACTATTATTAAACCTCCCGTATGTCGCTAAGGCATGATAGTTATGTATTCATATTTAATTAGATTAGCTATCAGTATGACAAATGGCTTAAAACAATACCCCAGCAGGCCACCTTTTGCCCCTTATTTCATAGTGACAAAGTTGGCAACCCTCATCATAGCTGTGGGGGGCCCACAGAGACTGCTTATGTATGGGGCCCAGAATTTGGTGCTACACCCATGCTCCTGAGTCTTCGATTCTTCGCATTGGCTGTGAATGAGATCCAGAAAGCAGGTGGAAAAGTTTTCCCTCTGTGTTTGTTGCTCCTGCAGGCAGCAGCCATTCGGCCGCTGATTTGAGCGGGCACTTGAACAGGCATGTTGGATGGGCAGTGGCTCGTCCCACCGGGTGAAAACACAGAGAGCAGGAGGCCCGTCAGCGCTTGGAGGTCTTCATTCTCATCGGGTCAAGCGATCTTTAAATGTGATCCACTGAGCACATCGGCAACCAGCAACCCGCAGAGAGACATTCCCGTGATAAGAGCAGGTCTCACCGGAGGAGAACATGCTCACACTTCCCCCGCAAACACTGAAAACTGTTCCCAAGGACCAAATTAACCTGAAGCAAATCCATGGCAGATTGCACAAACTTATTTTATGTTATATCAAGAGTTCAATCACATTTCAAAGACCACAGCCAATCTCCATCATTAAAAAAAAACAATAATATACAGGGTTAAGAATTTCATAAAATACTTAGCATAATAAAAACTAAAAGAATGAAAGTACCCAGTGCATATTACAATAAACAAGAAAATACAGGATGAGCCAAAACATCATGACCAGCACAATTTGAGTTAAATGAAAGTAACTGACACAGACATTTTTCCACTCTTCATGGTTTTCATTTTTTCCCCCTTGAATTTTGTTTCCATTGGGGCTAATATATTGGTGTCAGCATGCTTCTGTCCATCAGATTTGACTCGATCAGTTTTTTTTTCACAGTGACCTGATTTAAAAAACAACAACAACAAAAACAGAATAAGGACAAGCAGCTCGTCCTCCGAGGAAAAGAAACCTGGTGATCCATTTGAGAATATATGGATGATGTTTGGGAAAGATTTGAGTTACTAAAGACCACCAAGTCCACTTAAAAACACTGGGTAGGCCACTTTTCCCTGATTTTGCAAATGTATTAAAAATCAAAAAACTTAAATGTGTAATTTGCTAAAAATGTATTCAGAGCTTTGACTGTGACACAGTCTGTATTCAGCTGCATCCTGTTTGTTTCATTTATCCTTGATGTGTGTAGAAACTGACAACTGGATTTAGTTTAGAACGACACACACCTGTGTATCTTTTGTTGCAACTTTTTTCTTCATACAAAATGTGGAGGGGGGGAAGACAATGCTCACAATTCAGGTCACAATTAAAGGGAGAGCAAAAAAATCATCATTCAGACAAATTTGCTTTTCTCATACATTTATGTATCATCCAGTTTCCATGATGGTAAAATGGTAAAATACCTGATCTTAGCTGGGCACATAGATCTTTGCTTTTTAGACAGATTATAAACAATATAGAAATGTGAACCATACTCAGTTTTTATCATCATAAATGTACAGTTTTGGTTTAGTCCGCATATTGTCAGCCCACAGTCCTTTGATCTACATACACATGTCTTCAGACAACGAGCCATTCATTTGTTTATCCCTGACAAATATTTCTATTCTTGTCAACCTGCTTTCTTCCATATCAAGTAACTGATTCTATAACAATACATGTCTTCCAATCATGTCATTTCATCTATAAGTGTCAGTATTAGTATTGTCATCATAAGAACCAGTCTGACAGAGTTTAAAACAAAAGTTACATAGCTATTCCTGGTCTCTCCTCTCTCCCCCAAAAGGGATTTTTTTCTCCTCCACGGTCGCAAAGTGTTTGCTCATTGTGGAAACTTTTGGGTTTCTCCATAATATTGTGAGGTCTCGACCTCACTATGTAAAGTGGCTTAAGATAATGTATGTTGTGATTAGGCGCCATACAAATAAAATGTATCTGAATTGAATTCCTATCCCATGTCTCCTGCTATAGCCAATGCTGGCGTAAATATGTGCACATCCAGAAAATATATTACCTTGCTGTTTTGTACTGATTCACACACAGATATATTTTTAACCAAATCAGTCTAATCAAGTACCACGCACACGGATTGAAACAGTTAGTATGTTTGTCCACTCAATTCCGGTAACAAGAAGAAAGTATGTTCCAGTTGCTCTTTTACCTTCCCTGACTGTACGCTGACAGACATGACAGATATATATGACAGATATATATCTATATATAGATATATATCTGTCCAGTTGGTAGCCTCCAAAGAAAAAATATGTATATTGTGTGATTAATCCCTTAGTCAATAAATATAGATTCAAAGTCAATATTTATATGATCCTACTGATTAATCCAGAAGTTTCTGTCTTTCTGTCCTTTGACTTTCTCGACAACCATCATCTCATCTAATAGACTTACCTTACCACCATACACATATCTTGATTTGGCACAATTTAATGACACAGTATAAGAGAAGAAATAATTTCTTTGTGGGCAGAGAGCTAATAAAAGAGACACCAAGAGGAAACAGTTTGTTGGTGTCAAAGTGAGTCCGCTGGATTCTTTGAGATGGACAAAATACTTTTTGATGGAGCTTAAATGTCAGTGTTTGCACTTGTGATCCCACCAATACTGCTGACACAGTGTAACACACAAAAATATAATTAATATTTAAACAAATAAACAAACTATCCCAAAAACTTTTCACACTAGATTCCCATCTAGTTCTGCATCTTGACGTTAATTAGCCCAGAAGCAGAAGTAGTGTGATACCACAGTCTCACATTATTTTTGAAGGTGATCCACACCCCTCTGAACTGTAAAAATAGAAAGTTGGCTTTTTTAAAATCTAGACTGAACCAAAAATATGTGCATGGTAGAGTATCAGGACACACACGCAGCTACTGGGTTAGTTTCAGAAAGACTTTGAGTCTTCCTGAAACGTAGTGATGATCTGCGGGCACTGAAAACATTGATTTCTTGTTATAGAAATCCCGTGAGGAATCAAAGACGGGAAGCGGCACAGTGCAGTGTGTGTGGTATTGATGAAAGTCTCTACTGGGTCTGAGCTTGTCAGCTGTTGCAGCAGACTGAACAGACTGAACAGACTCTGAGCCCTGCTGAGCGTCCAGCGGAAGCCTCTTCTTTACAAGCATGAGCACTGTTGCCAACTTAGCAGCTTTGTTGCAAGATCTAGCAACTTTTCGACTACCCCAGCAAATTTAGCTTGTTTTAAAATGTATTTAACTTCATACACATGACTCAAATGCTTAAATGCACAAAAAGATTAAAGATTAAAATTCACACAGCAGCAGGAGTCATTTTTGCAGCAGCAGTTCAATGAGATAAGAAGTTAAAAAAATCTTTGTGGTTTTAACATTATTATAAAAGTATGTGATAATAAACAAACAAATCATATTTTCACAGAGCTGGTCAGTAAATTTCTAACCCTAAAGGCATTATGTATTCTATGTAATTATGCAATTTCACGCCATTCTGTAAAGACCGAATAGCACAATATCACGCCATTTATCAACTTTTAGCAACAAATCGGCTAGCCAATAGCAATTGCCCTGAAAATTGGTTGGCAACACTGAGCCTGAGGGAGATGCAGATGCAGGGCTCGTCTTGGTGGACGACTTACGATCAAAACCCATCAAAACCCATCAAAACCCAGACCCCTGGAGAAGACAGGGAGGGAGGGGGCATACTTCAATGAACTATTTTATTTTTTGGGAATAAACTTCAATAAAACTCCTTAAGTATGTGAGGACAGATGGGACATCGCTCTGCCTTGTTCGGTTGTGTAGTGTTGACAGGACAGTGCTCAATAAATGTGAAAGATGTTTCCACGTCTTGAAGCTGTTTTATGTACAGCAGAAAAAAAGTCCTCAGTTGTCTTTTTGTAACCTGTTTCCTATGGTGTTGTTTTTGTGTCTCTCTCCTGAGTAAGCAAATTGAGATACGGAGCACAGGAAAATATATTTTGCAAGCACAAAATTATATTTTGCATGCAAAAAAATTATATATCTGTAAGAGAAATAATATGCAAGCAAAAAATTATTTCTTTTGAGCGAATAAATATCTATTCTGTGCTCAATAAATGTATTTCCATGTTTAAATAAACCATATTAACGTGACACTGTGATCCAGCTAGCTACGGTGTATGAAGTTTAATAACTAAGTTCGGGAACGATGGCCACCCCTCAAACTCTGATCATTTCCGTACAGAAAGTATTTAAGCTCACCTGTTCCGTCTCCTCCCTCCTTGACTCAGCTCTCGCGCGACAAGCACAGACTGACAAACTTCAAACCTTCAACAGCATGGACCTCAAACTCCAGCTAAACCCCGTCCGACCGACACCGACCCTTTGGAGGACGACCCGGAACCCACCGAAGAGCCGGAGTCTCCTCCACCCCGCCAGATTCCCCGTTTACGATCTGTCATATACACCAACCCGGTCTTCCAGAGCGCTCATCCTCCAGGAACTCCAACGTCGTCGCCCGACACCTCCGAGGCAGCAGGGGAAGACCTCGCCTCCGACGTCCCACAGGCGACCCTTCTCCCAGAAAAATCTCCCTGGCTCGCTCCAGGAGCCGGCACGACAGGCGAGGCAACTAGGACCCAAGCTCGACTCGGCCACACTCAAGCCGTTATCCATCGCTAAGTATAGCAGACTGGACTATCGGTAGGCTGAGAGCCGCACTCCGCAGACAAAAAATAACTTTCCAACGCTCTGAAAAAAAGGCAAACCTTTCAACCTCCTGTCCGAATCATAACCAGACGCCATCACACCTCTCCCGTCCTCCACAGCACTTCCGGGTTCATTGCACCAGGCGCGCAGCATCGGCGACGACGTCACGGCGTATTATTCATCCCGCAACGACCAGCCTTCCACTTCAGCCCACCTCACGGGCCAGGTCGTATTCGATCCTTCCCAAACTCTCCCCCCCTCACACCAGCCTCATCCCTATTTCGTCTTCCCTCAGCCACAAACTACCCGAGCACATGCATCCTTCCATCCTTCCATCCTTTCCTCTTCTCTTTCAGCCTTTCCTAACCCTGCAGCTTCAGCTGCTATTCTAACACTCAGCCTGCCCCGACAACCCTCAACAGTTCCGCAGGCTACTATCCTCTACTTCCTACTGCATCTGCTTACCCCCAACCTAGCCCATCCTCCACAAAACACAGCTACTGTTCCCTCAGCTCCACCCATAGCCTACCCTTGCTTCCCCAATTTTCTTCTTCCACAGAACAATTTCACCCTAGCCACAGCACTAGCCAGACCATCCCCCGTACCAACTTCAATCAGGCAACATATCCTCGTCGGTAATTACGTTGACCTCGCTACATTAATTCACCCATCGTCATGCAATCCCCACATCCCCAGGGAACTGAAAACCATTTTTGGACCGTTACAATTGAAAGAAACACTTCCATCACGATCCAAGGAGCTCACAGCCGCCAAATTCACTTTCTCTTTCTCCCTGTACAGAGACATCTTATGTTCCGCCTCCCCAGACCGCAGGTCAGAACTGACGACTACCTGTCCTTGATCCTGGACTTGGCCCTGGCCCCCAGCTGCACAAAAAAGCAACTTCTCTCACTGCTGGGCCACCTTTCCTTTGCAATCCGCATCATTCCCCAAGGTCAATCCTTTTTGTCACACCTCCTTTCCATCGCCGCCTCCGTCGCATCCCTCCACGACCACGTCTCGCTAGACAGCGCTTGGAAGATGGAGCTCAAATTGTGGCATCAATTCCTCTCCTCCTGGAACGGCATCTCTTTCTTTTAAGACAACCAAATAACAAAAACAGACGACATCCAACTGCTCACCGACGCAGCTCCATCAATCGGCTTCGGCGGATATCACGCCAGCAGATGGTTCGCAGCCAAGTGGCCCTCCGAGTTCGCTTCACTTTCTCCTTCCTCAACAATTTAGGAAATGTACCCAGTCATCATCGCAGCCCTTCTATGGGGGCACGAGTGGTCAAAAAAGACCATCGCCATCTACTCCGACAACAGCGCAGCAGTTGACATCATCCATAAGGAACAATCTCAATGCCTAGACATCATGCAGTTCACCCTGATTACTGCCCAGAACCAGTTCCTTGTCAGAGCATTCCACATTCCAGGTCATAAAAATTCCATAGCTGACTCACTCTCTCGTTTCTCATTCCAGAAATTCAGACAATTGGCGCCGGCCTCCGACCCTCTTCCAGCTCCGGTCCCACCGTTTTCAGCCACCATCTTCAACTAACCCAACAATTAGAACATCTGGCCACCATTTCCCAAGACGCCATCCTCAGCAGCATCGCTCCCCACACACTCTCATCGTATCTGACCGGTTGGAGCAGCTTCAAAGCTTTCCACACCTCTCCAAACATCCCGTTCCCGTCACTAGACGTACTGTACGCTACAGTAGGGTAGGCTATGACACTACTATACGAGTCTACATCAGAGTCAGGCCAAGCCGCCACTCTTTTCTGGTTCCATCACCAACTACGCCAGATCCTCCACGGTTCCGGAATCCCCCCGAGTAATTTTCCGGGCATTCCTTTAGAATCGGAGCTGCTTCTTCCGCCTCCAAGCAGGGAATCCCGGATCACGTGATTAAAATTCTTGGGCTCTGGTCATCCACAGCCTACCTCGCTTACATATGTAACGACCCACAGGACATCAGAAATGCTCACATGCAACTGTCCATCTGAAGCTCTTTTGGTAGTTTTCCAGAACCTCAACGAAGAGACTGCACCCCCATCCAGAGTCTCACATCCCCGGTTCCATCCTTTCTCATTACCATCCATCCCACATCCGACCATCCCTCTAACCTCATCCCTTCATCCCTCGACCCCCTTCTTCCCCCCCTCTTTTCTCCCACAGCACAATATTCAAACCGTAATAAAATCATTGTTGTTCCAAACCTGGAGGCGTGGTCCTTGTTAGTGAAATGAAGTTTGATAACTAAGTTCGGGAACAAGGGCCACGCCTCAAACTCTGATCATTTCCGTACAGAAAGTATTTAAGCTCATCCGACCATCCCTCTAACCTCATCTCTTGACCCTTCATCCCTCATCCCTCGACCCTTCATCCCTCATCCCTTCATCCCTCGACTCCTTCCTCCCTCATCCCTTCATCCCTCGACCCTCCCCCCCTCTTTTCTCCCACAGCACAATATTCAAACCTTAATAAAATCATTGTTGTTCCAAACGTGGAGGCGGTGTCCTTGTTAGTGAACACCGTGCGCAGAGCCAGAATTTGTTAGTGTACATGAATAAAACTGCATGAGAGTAGTTTTTATTCGCTCAAACTAAATTATTTTTCGCTTGCAAAATACATTTTCCTGGTTCTCAATTTGCTCAATCAGGAAAATGACACAAAATAACACCAGTTTCCATAGAAACATCTCATTTACATACATGTTTAATTTTTTACTTCCTGGGATCAGAGCTTGTCATGTACAAAGAGAAAGCTGAACAAAAACAGTCACTGTACAAAAATCATCTTTTGTCCTTGTTGTTTTTTTTTAAGTTCGCAGTAGCACCTGTGGTCTATGACATAACATATTTATAATGTTGAGGAGAGAAGAGGAGGAGCAGAATGGAGGGGAAGAGGGATAGAGGCTGCTAGAAGACAAGGGAAGGAATCCTTATCAGTGGAAGCTGGATTCCGAATCTTGCATCCTTGGTGTCCCAGATTTCAATCTGGAGGAGAAACAGAGGTAGAAGGGACACGCATGAGCTTGGTTGCATCAACTGCAACTCAGTTGATGCAGAAAATAAAGTTGTGCTGGAGGCAGGGGTGGAATTTTGACTTCAAAGGTGAGGGGGACACAGTTACAGTACTCGGGCTTTAGTTTTTCAGATAAGTAGAACATAAGGCATACTTTTGATATATCCCCTTCATTAAATGGATGGTTGTAACAAAATTATATTACAAAAAAGAAATACAGCAAAATGTAATGATCTTTGGCTTTTGAAATGTCTTTTTGTAGGCCTTGGTGATCAGGAAAAAAAATCACTGTAGCCCAAAAACTGAAAAATGGTATTACTTGTCCATAAAATTGTTTTAAAATGACTGGACCTTTGTTACACATTTTGCCGAATGTATATTTAGATTATTGCCAACTGTTTCCAGGGTACAAAAATCAGAGGAATCTCTCATTTTGTACAAGCTAACAGTCCATTAGTGTTTCAAAGAGGATTTTGAGACACTATAGTAGGTGGGCATAAGACCTTTTAGGGGGTTTTGAAGAAATTTTTGTACATTTCAAAGTTAAATCCATGGATCTGGTGAACTTTGACAATTTATGAGGCTAGAACTCTGAAGGACCCACATACAACTACAAAAAAAGGTGGAAAAGTAGCTTCTTTTGAAAATATAATTCTTTGCATAAATGCAAATAAAAACACAGAATAGTTAACTAAAATTAACAATTTATTAAAATGAACATAAATATTGTCCCCCTGTGTCCCCCCCGTTAATTATGCCCTTGGCGGAGGGGTGAAAACCACTGCTGCCTCATTATGACAAACATTGCCATATTCAGCTGTACTGTTTTATTAAAGTGCCCATATTACGCTTTTCAGGTTCTTCCCTTTCCTTTAGTTTGAAGAGGCTGAAACTCATCGTTTTCCTTCCTGGCTTTTTTTATCTAAAGCTTTACCTTCATCAGGGAACATGGAACATGGAACTTGCCCGACTATTCATTAGTTTGGCTTGAATGGTACGCCAGAACCAATGCAATTGTTGGTTCTCATCCTTCTTCACTTGGAGGAAGATGAAATGTTTTCAAGAAACTACAACCAAGTCCAGCTGTTCCCGATCCGTTCCTCATGGACAACTATGACTTGGATGAATGATAATCTCCACAGACGCCGTTTCATAATGATGTCATCAAGATAAGAATGACAAAGTGTCATGATCTCGTGTTTTGTATTTTCTGTTTTATTTTGAATTAGTTTTTGTACTCCTTGTTTCCCTGTCTCGTGTCTGTTCACTTTGTTTTTCCTGTGTCTCCTGCCCCTGTTATTGTCTGCACCTGTTCCTAATATGTCTCACCTGTGTTCAATTTGCCCTGCCCACCGTGTGTATATTTAGTCTCTGTGCTGATCGTCAGTTGTTTTTCCCCCAGTCTGTCCTGAGTCGTCCGTTCCTGTTGTCTTCCCCGGTCTGTTTCTGCTGTTTACCCAGAGTCTGTAACTGTGATTGTCTCCCGGTCTGTTCACTGTGATTTTTTTCCCCTGGCTCCAGTGTTTGTTTGGATTTTTGAGTTGTTTGTTTTATTATTAAATATCCTTTTTTGACACATCCTGCATTTGGGTCCTGCTTCCTGCTCTCCCACGTGACATTTATTTCTCACATTTGGTGATTTCACTGCAGTTTACTTACAGTAAATCAAACAGAGCATTACTTTAAATTGTGTGGTAATTTCACTGCCACAGCCCCATAGAGGAAACTTGAAAGATTCACCATAGTCACATTTCAAATCGGAAGGGACATTTGAACATATTTTAAGGCAAGACAAAATATTGTTAGCCCCATTGCTAATGTTAGACAACTGCTAATGTTAGCATTCAACCACTAGGTGTTTTAATTATGAAAATACATTTATTGAAGCCTTCAAAGAAAACTGCACTGGAATCAAACTTGTACTCTAAATGCTCCAGTACTAAAATGTGTGGAACAAGCTAATGTGTTGGATGTACTATATGAACATTAGACAGAAATATGTTCAAGCATAGTCACATAATCTTACTGACTTAACCAAAATGCTATTGAAGTTGAGTGACACGACTGCAATGGCAATTTAATTACATCCAGTGCATTTAACTTAAATGTGTCCAAAAGGTGCATTGATTGCTCATGTAACATTATCAAAAGGTAATACTTATGTTGGGAGGGGTTGCATACATTTATTGACTACTAATTACCAAAAATCGCAGTTCTGTTGCTCTGAGAAGATCTGCCTATACAGACTCCAAATGAGCTGAGGGCTAATTCATGGTTGGGGAGCCAAAGAGACCTCTCGCGTGTAGCTAGCTCGCTTAGCCTAGCTTTGGCTCGTTGGTTTAACAACTAACACAATCCAGATCACCGATGAGGTTTAGAACAGGGGACTTTATTTCAACCCTTCGGCGGACATACACGCGCTCATCAGGCGGTCTCTCATTACACAGTGGCCATAAACTGTCGGTTACATGGATGATGTGCAGAGCCCATTCTCCTTGTGGCTGCAGTAACGTACACAAACACAGCATACAGTGCCAACATTATTCTTCTCTCGTACACACACAGACTTCAAAACCCATATGGCCACCTGCTTAGGGCCAGGCTTGGCTCGTAACACTGCCCTGAGTTTGTAAACTTTGAAAGAGTGACAAGTACAAGATATAAGGTAACGTTGACCACCGGCTCACTGGCTACCATGCTTTTTGTTGTTTACTACCTGTTCTTCTTCTTTGTTTTACAGCGTGCCGCTCTCTACTGCCATCTATGGCCGCCACCTGTAACTACACGATCATCAGACCCTGGTCTGCTCGCAGTGTGAAAGTGGCCAATTGCCGATTAAAAAACCCGGGTCTACACTGTTATTTTGGTGTGAAAGAGGTATACTCTAAGTGTGTGAAGGAGCGGTACCGCAGGTCCTTCCTTCCTGCTGCTGTGAGGCTGTACAACCAGCACTGCTCTAAATAGAACACACACAAACACACAGGACTCAACCACTGAAATAATTCACGGATACACTTAAAGTGCAATAACTAACTGTGCAGTATTTATATTTAGTCTCCATGTGCAACTATTGCTACTGCTCTGTATATAGTATTTATATACCTTTGTTTTTTATTTAATGTCATTTTTTGATAAATTTTGTACATACTAACCCCTTTTTGTAAATTTCTTTATATATTTTTCTGTCCACTTTCCTGCTGTAATACCCAAATTTCCTCATTGTGGGACGAATAAAGGTATATCTTATCTTATTTTCTGTAAATATGTACCTATACCACAATGAAAATCCTGGGATCTACTTTGTGGTTGGCAAAAATTACCTTGTCAAAGCAAATATTTAAAAATTTGTATGAAGACTGCCTTTTTGTAATGTCTGGATTCAGTGGGTCCAGTGACCTGTGTGTAAGACTGCAGACAGATGGAGCGGCTCGCTCATGTATCATCATCTTCCCTGAAGCAAACACAAGATCAGAGTCAACAGTCAGTATCGCAAATGTCTCAGGTCACTTCTAAAAATAAGCAGTTATGGCGCATTTGAGCAAAACGACTTGAGCCATCTCAGTTACTTTGCATCAGGACGGTTGTGCCATGTTGCGGTTGTAGTTTAGCTGACTTACTTATGTTGCTCTATGTTTACCACCAGGAAATGTCTAATTACATTTCTGAGGTAGTAAACATCAGTAGTAAATTTGGTCAGTCTCCATGCTATTAAAGTTCACCCAGGAGAACTGGGTCCTTATTCACTCTCATCAAGGAGCTGTTAGATTTGGCAGAAGAAAATCCAAGCAGTTTTGTGGATTTTGCTGTGAAAACAAATCGCTCCTTAAAAATAAATACATGAGGGCTTAAGGTCTGTAAAGGACACAGAGCAGTGTAGCATTTTGTCATATTATATGTCATATATTTCTTTCAACTCTTAAACCGGGATAGCCTCTTTCGTCTGATACCGTCTTGAAAAGAGGATTTTGGGGACTTCCGGTCAGGCAGCAGCAAAGATGGCAGCATAAGAGGAATTCTCCCCCAACAACCAGGACTAAACTGTCCCTTAAACTTAGTAAACTCAATTTAAACTTGATCTAGGGAGAAGGATAAGGGCAAGATGTCAATGACGGACAGGCAGAGCAAAGTAAATCCTAAGAAAAATGCACAGAAAGTCAACCCACGTGAAAACCGGAGCCGAGAGTCTTCACCAACTAGCTGTAGCTAGCCAGCTAATGCTAAAGGGAAAGAGGGCGACGCGGACACAGAGGATAGTCTGAAAACCATTGTCGCCGAGATAAAGAGTTTCCAACAAGACAACAAACACCAACAAGGAAATCAAAGAAGAGATCAGCAAACAGAAGAGAGGATGCAATTGGTGGAAGAAGTGATGGAGGAGCTAAAACTAAAAACTCACCTAGAAGCAAGGCAAACAGACCAAGATCCTGGAAGATCCAGGCAAAATAATATTATTATCTACTCCGTGGTTGAGGGGTCTGAGAGCAAGTCTCCGTTGATGATACATTTTGTTGAAGAGAGGCTAAAACATAACTTATCCCTGGCAGACGATATTGATCTCCAGATTGAATGGGCTCATCGCGCGCTTGGACCCGCCCCAAGGGATGGAGCTCCCCCGAGATCCATTATCGTTAAGTTTCTGAGCTACAAAACGAAAAAGGAAATCCTACGAACGAAGAAGGGTTTTATTTGGAAGAATAAACAAATGAATCTGGACAATGACTATGCACAAAATGTTCTTAGGAAAAGAAAGGAGTACGCTGAAGCAAAGAAGTTCCTGAAGGAGAGTGGGATTCGTTTTCAGACACCCTTCCCTGACTTTTTTCCTGCATCTACAACACGGCTGAAGAAGCAATGAAGGAGATGGCAGAGAAGGGGCTTCAGGTTACCTTGCTTAAACCACCTGAGACACTGCTGGAGCAGACTGGCATGGACGGTCAGCGGCAGACGAGGGCAGGGCCATAAACAACGAGCGCCAACATTCAGAAACAAACTCAAGACCTTAAGCTCAGGTGTTTCATTGTAATGGTAATGGAAAATAATACAATAAAGGTGATCTACTTTAATGTAAATTGAATACTCAACCCAATTAAGAGAAGCAAAATATTATCAAAATTGAGGAGGTGGCCTTGTTACAGGAGACGCATTTAACAGAAATTGAACATACAAAATTGAGAAGAGGAGGATTTAAACATGTGTTTTACTCCTCTTATAGATCAGGACACAGAAGAGGGGCTGCCATTCTCATTTCGAATCAATTCCAATATGAGCATATTTCAGAGATTAAAGACAAAGAGGGCCAATATGTAATGATCATAGGAAGGATTGAATGGTTGATGGTAACACTCCTTAGCATATATGCTCCACCAGGGAGTCACTGGCCTTTTTATAAAAAAATATTTGACATGATGTCTTAGGTCACAGTAAATCCATAATCAAGAAAATAAATTCTCTCATAGAAGAAATTGGTATTACTGATGTTTGGAGAGATCTCTACCCAACTAGTCGTGACTACACTTATTTCCCTGCACCACAATCCACTTATTCTGGGATTGATTATTTTTTTTACATTTAAGAGAGGACAGGTTCAGAATCAAGTCATGTGATACGGGAACAATTGATATGTCTGATCATTCGCCAATAAAGATGACAGATAACATTAGTGACAGCCCAAAATCAACGCTATGGAAATTGAACTCAAACATACTGAATACTCCCCAGGTGAAAGACAAATTGAAAAAGGAGATAGAAACTTATTTTAAAGAGAATGATAATGGGGAAGTGTCCCCGCCTATGACGTGGGACGCATACAAAGCTATTCTGAGGGGGAAAATAATTTCCTATTAATCATTACTAAAGAAGTGCAAACAGGAGAAGCTCATTACTTGAAACAGTCACTTAAAAAATAACAAAAAGATCATATGGATTGAGCAGATCCAAAGGGAGTAACAATTAAAAAGTTACAAAACGAAATAGATGAGATATATTCAGAGGAAGTTAAAAAAAAATTGCTATTTCTAAAACAGGGATATTATGAGGCAGGAAGTAAGGCGATGAAATTATTGGCATACAAATTGAGGAAACAGCAGGCGGATATTACCATCAATAAAATATGATGCTCTAGAACTATAAATAAACTAGAAAAGATTCAACATAGTTTTGAAGAATTTTTCTAAAGAACTATACTCACAATCGAAACTAGATAATGAAAATGATATAGATAAGTTTCTTGAGTCTTTGAATTTGCCCATAACCACACAAGAACAAAATAAAACCCTGGTTACTGATATCACTGATAGCAAAGTGAAGGCTGCAATATCAAGACTTAAGCCACATAAGAGCCCAGGCTCAGACGGCTTCACAGCTGAAAGGTATAAATCTTTCAGTGAGCAGATAACTCAGAGACTGTGTCAGATATGTAATTTGGTACTCAAACAGGGAAGGAAGCCATAATCTCGGTAATACCAAAAGAGGGTAAAGACAAATTAGATTGTAAGCAAAACTGACCCATTTCAGTGTTGAACGTAGATTATAAAAATTTTATGTCAATATTAGCTAGAAGAATAGAGAAAGTTTTGACATTCACCTGGTCCAGGTGAATAAGAGATTCCTTGAGAAGGAATCAACAATTCCTTCTCAAACCCAAGACAGTTTGAGAAGGACATTACGTATTATGTGGCATAAACAGCAAAATAAGATGCCAGTTATGCGTATGGGATCAGAGGCAGAGAAGGCATTTGATTTGGTTAGATGGACCTTCCTGTCAAAAGTGTTGGATGATTTTTGGTTTACACAAAAGAGTTATTGAGGCCTTCAAAGCTATATACGATAATCCAACTGCAAGAATTAAAATCAATGGCAGTCTTTCAAAATCCTTTACATTAGAGCGTTCATGTAAGCGGGGTTGTCCCTGTTCCCCACTCCTCTTTGCCCTCTTTATAGAACCACTTAGTCAATATATTAGACAAATTACCAAGATCAGGGGTATAAACATAGCAGGAGCTGAACACAAATTATCTTTATTTGTATTATTATTATTCTTATCGCAACCTTTAGTATCTCTACCACTTTTGAAAATTTGGTAATTTATCAGGCTACAAGGTAAATATCCCAAAACTCAAATTGAAACCTTCAACTTTGATCCACCAAAACACCTTTTGACTAAATATGGTTTGAGCTGTGAGAAGAAGCCAAGTATTTGGGGTTTAATCTTACTCAGGATATTACAAAACTGTTTGAAGCTAACTATGTCCCTCTAATTTCCAGAATTAAGTCCGACATTTCCAGATGGAATCAGCTACCTTTCCTTAGTCTTACCTCGAGGATTGAATCAGTTAAAATGGTGATTTTGCCTCGTCTATTATATCTTTTCCATTCTCTGCCAATTGAAATACATGATCAACAATTCAATGAATGGGATAAGTTAATTTCACGTTAAGAAAAGGGGGTATGGCCTTGCCGAATTTAAAGGATTATTATTATGCAGCTTAATTAAGACCTTTAGTGTGTCTGTGTTATTCACAGTTTATGGCAAGGTGGAAGGACATAGAAGAGAGAGAATCTGGAGGACCACCAATACAAGCCACAATAGCAGACAGTAACTGATAGACTATCTTGCAGATAAAAACAATCCTTGGATAAAAATAACTTTAAAAAACCAGGCAGAAAGTAGTAAAAAAGCATAATTTCAAGTGTGCAGAGAAAATATTACGATGGTGTGCATATGATGTAGATTTCATTCCAAACAGAACAGACGCCAGATTAAAAACATGGATGAGTAAAGGATTAACATCATACTGCCACTTTACTCAGAAGGGAATTTGAAAGAGTTTTGAAACTCTCAAAAAAGATTATGGATTGGAGAACCAAGATTTCTTTAGATATTTACAAGTAAGGAATAGGATAAATTAAATTATGACTGAGGGATTGGGAAAAGCAGACAGTGAAATACTAAATTTCATTTGTGACAATTTACAAATCCCGGAGTGGACTAAAGTCCAGATTATTCAAAAGTTTTCAGGACTCTTTAAATTCAAACATCCAGCATGTTAAATATAAATGAGAAAGAGAAGGAGGAATACTTATACCTGACGTTGAATGGGCAAATATTTGTAAATTGCAGTGGAAAACCACAGCCTTACACAATTGGAGGGAATTTGTGTGGAAAAGCATCATCAGATTCTTCATTACCCATGGTCAGAAGAGGCATCAAGGTTTTGGAACAAATTGCTGGAGGTTGCTGTGTATATGAACTAAAACAAACAAACATACAAAAATGTCAATAAGTTTCAGAACAAGATTTGCGCACTTCTGAGGGACTAAGCCTTTTTTTGTGTGACGTTGCCGATAGCAACCAACACAAACACAGAGTCACAGGTTGTAAGATCCAAAGCGACTAACAAAACATAAAGGTTATATATAAATTACAGTGTAAATGATCTGATGTAAGTATCAAATTGCAATACAACAAATAAGCATGCCAAACTATCATCATGTTTGCAAAAGTGTGTCTTTACAACTGAACTAATTAGACATATAATAATAAAAAAATATTTGGACAACGGGAGCAAAAGTGGAGGTCACGTGTTTCTGGTCTACTGTGGAGCTCCACAGCTCCGGCGGACTGCAGCCAGACCCTCTTGTGATGTTCTGACAATATATTTGGGGACTATAGCATTAAATGTTCAATCAACAGCGGACAACTATTTAATAAAAATATTATTTGTTGGAGGGAAGAAAGCCCTAACTAGGAAGTGGTAACAACCAGATGCCCCAAATTGGAAAATTGGTTTAAAGTTGTTCACGAAATTTACATTATGGAGAGACTAACATTTTCTTTAAAAATGCAATCAGAGAAGTTTGAGGGATTGTGGTCAAAATGGGTCAGGTACATTAGCCCACGGAGACCAGACCTGCTTTAATTACAGTACCTTTCTAAATTGCCATTTAGGTGAATTATTGCAATGAGTGTGGTGTGAGAAGATCTTCATGAATGAATGAGTGAGTGTGACATCTTCCGTTCAGATTTTCTTTTTTTGTTGAAAGTAAAATGAAAGGGAGAGCAATAGATGGAAGAAAAGCTTCACTGAGTCATGGCTGGATGCAAGTTTCAGATTGATGTTTGTTATCAGTATGTACTCAATATGTATCTACATGTGAAGAATGGTATGTACCTAATTGTCTTTTTATCTCCTGTCCCTGAAAAAAAGGGAAAATTTACAAAAAAATAAAAGAGGATTTTGAAGGATGCTGCCCCTCATGTATATTTTGCTGATGTTGCTTATATTATGCTGATTTCTGATTAAGCCTATACCATGCACTATACAGTATTTTTGATATGAAAAAAAACCCACAGAGTAAAGAAATCTTCTTCTTCTTCTACAGGGGACTAGAAACTCCTGTTGTGTACCATCCATACCTTGTTGTTCTTCTTTGTAATTACTATTCCATGGTCATAGTATAACCCAACACAATTACACACCGACAAATACTTACTTACTAGGCCAAATTCTGCTTAGTAATAAGACAGGTACAGAGAGAGAGAAGAGAAAATGAGGACAGGATACCGAAGAGTTGTCTTCTGTGTTTTCAGAATGTAGGCTTATTAGAAACAAATTACCACAGCCAGCTGCAGGCATCCCTATGTCTCTTGTTTCCCTTCTTTCCTTATCTACCACGCTCTTATTATTCGCTCACTAATCTGTGGATTAATTATGAGAATAACAAAAGGTGTGGACCCTGGTCTTGTCTCTCAGGAAGATGAGCTTTGTGAACATTGTTTATCAGAAGGAGAGGGTATTCCCAGAAACAGCACAGTGATTCTTCATAAAAACAAGAGAAACAGAGGAAATATTCAGGGATACGGGAAGTGAGATCTGATGCGGAAGATATTTTGTAAGACACACTCAATATAAAAGGGTTTATTTTATTCAGTTGCATCAATGGATAACTTGCTTTTCTAAGAGTGAAGTTCATTCCATACAAGCCTCCGTAAATCATAGCATCCATCCTGCTGAGTTCCCCAAAAATGAAACTTAAAGTAAGTTCCTGAACCCGTAAACCCAATTTTCTTTCTCATTAAAGCACGAGTTTGCATGTGGTTTCAGGTCTCAAAGAAAAAAAATAAAACCTGACTGCTTTCACCACCCAGAAAGATACTGATTAAGATGTCAACACTCTTACATGCTGCGAGCAGCAAAACACTAAACAGTAACCATTGCTTGTATGTTGACACTTTGAACATGAGGATATCACCTTGTGGGATTCCACAGATTTCAAATCTTGGTTCACCCCTGTGTCCACTGGCTTGTTTTAATGGAAGTTTCAACAAAGCTTATTTTTAGTTTTATTCGTGATTTATGGTCTTGTCAGCAGTTGGAACATTTTTTTTAACTTTTTTTATTGAAAATGTTAATAAAAGAGGCAATAACAGTGCACAATACTTTAACAGAAAAACATATCATTGTAAAAAAAACAAACATCCCAACCCAATCCCGCCAGTTCTGCCCAAACCATTCTAAACAAAAAAAGAGTAAGACTGCATCACATGACAAAGTAAATAAAGACAGAATAGTAACTGCAGTTATAATAATAATAACAACAGTAGTAATAATGAATAAAACAATAATAATAGAGAGAAGGCAAGAAACAGACAAAACAAAAATTTAAAAAAATATAAAAATAATAATAAAAAAACAATTATAGAATATAAAATCTAAATAAATAAAAAAGAACCTGGAATTTCAGTCAAGCTCAGTAAAATCATGGAGTTAAGGCACCAATAATAACAATACAAAATGGTCTACTTCTGCGCCTATTGGAACACCAATGGAAGAGATTGCCCAGCAGGCAGCGACACATTTTATGATACTGCCTGAAAAAAGATGAAGTTTCTTTTTGAGATTGAACATAATTTTTATCTGAGGCCATATATGAGGCAACCTCCTTCAACCATAGAGAGACTGGAGGGGGGAGTTCACTCTTCCACATGATAACAATGCACTTATTTCCAGCAATGAAGGCTAATTTGATAAAGTGTATATATATCCTCCTGCCAACTGTCAGAGCTGTTACGTCTCCTAGCAAGGCAAGTCTTGGTGAGTGAGGGATTTCGACTCTCGTGACCTTCTTAAGTACGTCCAGAATGGAGTCCGAATAATGTGTTCATTTTTTACAGCTCCAGAACATATGCATCAGGTTACTTCTGTCTGTCTTACATCTAGGACAGGTTTCTGAGATGGCACTGTTCATTCTATGAAGTCTTTCCGGTGTGTAATAAATTCTATGAACAAGATTAAGCTGTAAGAGCTTATGGCTGCTGCTGTAGGAAATGTTTTGTGCTCCTGCACATTTGGCCTCCCACTCATTATCCCTGAAGGTATGCTCCAGATATTGTTCCCACGTGACCCGGGACTTTAACATACTAATTGCCAAGAGTTCCAGCATTCTTCCGTAGGTTAGGGATATAAAGACCTTTGGGTTTTGAATGTCTTTTAAAATTTTGTCTGTTGGAGGAGAAGCAAGAGAAGTTGAGTGCCTGTTCTGTTGTGTGCTAATATAGTGTCTGACCTGTAGGTATTTAAAGATTAGATTAGATTAAGGCACCTTTTAGCTGTTCGAAAATATTTAAGTACATTATTTTTGTAAAGGTCGCTAAATGATTTGACTCCGTTCTTAAGCCATTACTTTGTAATTCTGTCTCTAAGGGCCAGTTTGTTATGGAAGGGGGGGTTCCAGTGTAAGGTTATTAAGCATTTGTGGTGGGATTGTATAATCGAAAACAATTTGGAGGTGTGGTCTATAAAAGGATTACTTGTGCCATTATTCAGCGTGTAATATGAATGTATACAGGGAATACCAGTCAAGACACCTCAGCTGCATGGAACTGCTCGATTTGCTTCCAGGAAGGGGGGTTATCCAATTCTTTCTGCCAAATCCAACTAGCTCTTAGCTGTTAGCTGGGCCACCCAGTAGAAGAGTTCAAAGATGGGGAGCTTCAGACTGTCCTAGAATTTTCTCCTCTCCTGTGTAAAAGACTGTGCTTGGTGCACTGTGCAGGCCATCTTATCTTTGGCAGGTCAGGTCACTGTCTCTGGACGTCGCTGTCTCTGTGCGTCATAGTCTTAGATTATAGTTTAGACATCCTGATTCTAAGGAGCCATTCTATCTGTTTAATGATGACATGATTCTGAGAGTTAAATTCACCACGCTAACCGGGAACGAGAAGGTTTTTTGGCATCATGCACTGACACTTTTTTGGTCTTTGTACGAACCAGAAATCCTCTCAATATTGAGCTCCTGTAATAAATACGTATGCTTAAGACATCTAAGGTCTCCGTCTTCCTGATTCAAACTGCATCAATTTTTCCATCACACAGGCCACCATTTTTGGGAGTGTTGTATAGGGTTTTAATTTTAATTCAATTCAATTTTATTTTTATTGCCCCAAATCACAACATTCATTGTTTCAAGGCACTTACAAAGTAAGGTCCATATTACAATATTACAGGGAAAACCCAACAAATCCCACAATGAGCAAGCACTTGGCGACTGTGGATGAGAACAAACTCCCTATTAACAGGAAGAAATCTGTCAGAGCCGGAGTCAGTTGTGGGCGGCCATCTGTCTCAACCGGTTGGGGTGTGGAGAAAAATGGGGGAGAGAGGAGAGGTGGGCAGAAAGAGGGGGAGAGGAAATCAGGAGGAGAGAAGAGAGAGTGTGAGAGAGAACGGTTGTACAATCACTGTTTTTAATCTCTACTAGACTGATACTTATAATTACTGAAATAATACTGACACCCCTGAATTCTATTATGTTATTAATAATAATAGTAATATTAATAATGACGGGTTTGGATCCTGGAGTCAGAGAAACACTAGGAGAGAGAGAAAACAGAGTTAGTGACATGTTTTGTAAAAACATGAGAGCAGAGAGAGAGAGATTGATTATTAAGGGCTTTGTAGGTTAAGAGCAGGATTTTGAATTCTATTCTGAATTTTACAGGAAGCCAATGCAGAGATGCTAAAACTGGAGAAATATGATCTGTTTTTGTAGTTCCTGCTGCATTTTGGATTAACTGGAGGCTTTTCACAGACTTATTGGAGCATCCTAACAGTTATGAAATACAGCAGTCCAGTCTAGAAGTGACAAATGCATGGACTAGTTTTTCAGCATCCTTTTGAGATAGGATGTTTCTCATGTACTTGATATTGCGCAAGTGAAAGAAGGCTGTCCTAGAGACTTGTATTATGTGCGAGTCAAAAGACATGTCCTGGTCAAAGATAGCTCAAAGGTGCCTCTTAGTAGAGCTGGAGGCCAAGGTTATACCATCCAAGGTAACTATATGATCAGATAATGTTTCTCTGAGGTGTTTAGGCCCAAGTACAATTACCTCAGTTTTGTCTGAATTTAGAAGTAAAAAATTATAAGTCATCCAGGCCTTTATGTCTTTGAGACAGTCCTGAAGTTTGTCTACCTGATTAATTTCATCTGGCTTCATAGATAAATACAGCTTGGTATCATCTGCATAGCAATGGAAATGTATATGTTGTTTTCTTATAATATTGCCTAAAGGAAGCATATATAAAGTGAAAAGTATCGGTCCCAGTACAGAACCTTTTGGTGCTCCATGTCTCAGTTTAGGACTTTGGTTCTTAATGCGGACAGTCACCCAGCCGCCCTTTCCCCCCGGCTGCTGGGGGAGTTGAAGAAGCTAAACTAGGGCAGCTAGCACTGGCTACCGGGGATTGGCTAAAAGTATCAGCTAACGATATATACCCCACAGTGCAGAGCTGCGCTTCTAAAACACTGGGCCTCCCCTCCATCCTGGCAAATAAACAACACTTATTAAAAGTATCATTATCGCAAAGGAGGTAGAGGAGTAACTAAACATGGAGCACACAGAGTGAGAGACAGCTGGAGAGGGAGAAGCCATTGTCAGCTGCTAAAGCTAACTAGCTAAACTAAGATGCAGAGCGCTGATAAGAGCGCGTAAATTGCTGTGAGTTAGCGAAAGACTCGTCAAAAGAGGCAGAGGTGTGAGACTTTCGACTAAACACGGCTGAGTGGAACAGATAGTTATCCCAGTAGTTAGAGGAAACTGCAGTGTTAAAGAGAGACGAGGATGAGCAGTGGATAAACACAGTTCACAGAAGAACTAAAACCACTGCACTAAGCCAGGCAATCAGCAGGGATCTTTTCTGGGCACTTTTCCCCTCCACAAGAAATTATATATCACGCTTTCTACCTTTTCAAAGAACTTACCTGGGATTGATATAGGAAGATTTTGGAATAGGTAGAGGAACTTAGGTAGCAGATTCATCTTAATGCAGTTAACATGCCCTATCAAAGTTATAGATAAATGCTTCCATCTGTCCAGGTCCCTCTCCTCCTATTTAAGCAAAGGTTCGTAATTAAGTAAGATGATTCTATCTAATTGAGTGGGGATTGTTAGACCTAAATATGTTATACACCGAGCATTCCATTGGAAGGAGAAGTTTACGTGAGAATTGCTCTGCTGGAGGATTAAGAGACAAAGCCATTTTTTTTGCAGATTAACTTTGTATCCTGATATCATGCTATATGGAAAGCAAGTCAATGAGAGCTGTCAGGGAGGAGTTCAAAATTTGTTAAAAACAAGTTTACATCTTCTGCAAATAACATGGTGATGTGGTCCACGCCGCCCACACTGACCCCTGAGATGGAGGGGTGGGATCTTATAGTATAGCTAAGGGCTCAATTGCTAATGCAAAGAGCAACGGTGAGAGCGGGCACCCTGACGGGTACCGCGTGAGAGGGGGAATGGCGGAGAGTTGTCCAAGTTAGTTTGGATCATGGCTGTGGGGTGAATGTACAGGAGTTTAATCATGTTAACCGTCTCCCTTGAGCCCCATATCCGGCACATTGTCAAAACCTCCTTCTATCAACTCCGCAACAACACCAAGATCCTCACTCACACCCCCCGCCGCTGAACGACTCATCCATGCCTTCATTTCCTCCCGTCTTGACTATTGCATCCTACTCCTCTAGTGGCATCAGCTCCAGCTCCATTAATAGACTTTAACTAATCCAGAATGCACCCACCCGACTCATCACTCACGCCAAATCCTGGCACCCCTGACCTTCACGGGCTCCCTGTCTCACACCGGATCACTTTCAAAATCCTGGTCCCCACCTTCAAAGCCCTTCACCATCTTTCTACCCCATATCTCATTGACCTCCTCTCCCCCTACCAACCCACACGGTCAGTCAGATCCACCTCTGCCAGTCTTCTCTCCACCAATAAAAGCAACTTCCGCAGTTTTGGCGACAGAGCCTTCTCCAGGGCAGCTACCAGACCATGGAACTCCCACCCCCAAGAGACCCGTAACTCCGAGTCCCTCACCACTTTCCAGTCACGCCTCAAAACTCATCTCTTCTCCTCTGCCTATCCATAGAACCCCCCCCCCCCATCAATCTTTGTGCTTTGTTTGTTGTTTTGTTCTGTAAAGTGACTTTGAGTCCCTGAAAAGTACTATATAAATATAATGCATTATTATTATTATTATTATGTGTAACAGATTTTGGCCCAAATTCATTTTCCGCAGAACTGCAAAGAGATAGTGCCACTCAAGGTGATCGAAAGCCTTCTCTGCGTCCAGTGAAATGGCAAATTCTGGATCATCTGTGAATTTTTTAAAAGTGTTCAGGACTGACCTAGAATTTGGACCCAAAATGCAGATGACCAGACTCCATGAAAGTTTTAACATTTAATAGTTTTTCAAGCAATATAGGGTGAGGTTTGAGGGTAGCGACGTTGAGCAGTCAGGTATTGAAGTAGGACCAAGGCAACGTGAGTTTGGCAATGGTTTCGTGACTGAGTTCCAGGCTTGGGTTGAGTTCCAGGACTTACACCTGGCACTGCCTGCCTCAGAAACTGAGCAAAATGATCAGAGAAGGCAAAATCAGCTTCGGGCAAATCTCCGAACAAGATCTGAACTGTCATAGAAGAAACTGTCCGAGTGTTTAACCCAAGGAATTATTTTAAGTGGACAATATTATTACAAACTAAGGCATTCAGGTTTGTTATACAAACTGCAAGAGAGACACAGTTCCATTTAAAACAGAGTCATGTCTTTTATTACAAAATATATATAAAATTGCACAACAACAAACAGTTAATGCACTGATATGAAAGAGAAAATGGGGAAGCCTGATCAGAGCTGAGGCTTTCCAATGGAGAGCTGGGTCAAGGAGGGACGAGGGATCCCAGGAAAGAGTCACCCTGATCACATGTGAAAAACACACACACACTCAAACCAAGGGTGCAGGACACACACAAGGAGGGAGATACCGCCACCCGCAGTCACCAGTCTCTCCACCAGGGGCTCTCAGTTCTTGAAAAGAGGGGGAAAAAAGGACAATTAACATAAAGGTTAACCCCACAATAAAAAAATAATGCTATGCCAAAGAACAGCAAAATAACAATTTAAAAATAAACAATTTAACACAAAGCTGGGTGAGCTGCAAAAATAATATCCAGCCAATAGCTGTAACAAAATAAATAAATACAAATTAACAAAACCAAATGAAGATTCTAATTCATTAGAATGTTTTAAATTAATCAAAGCCAACTATACAAAAACAGAACTAATACTAATTATAGAACAAAAACCACTTACTAGAAGAGAAAAGCAAATAAAATCAAATGAAATAAATCAGACATCAAAATTAGAACTCCAAAAAAAGGCAAGCGGCCCATATCAAGAGAGGAGCCGCCCTTTAAGTCAGCATGCCACAGAGATTTAAGATCCACTTTTGAAACACAGTTACGCTGTAGGTAAACCGTGGATGAGCACAGACCCAATGAGGCAGCGCCAGTTATCCCCGGCTGTGAGGGAGACAGAGTGTACAGCGCTCAAACCGCAACAGCGTTCAGTGCACTTAGCTGAACGAGGGGGAATCAACAACAGGAAAGCCTGCAAAGTTGCGGGAGTCAGGTGGACCGAAATGTGGCAACCAGGAAGTGCCTTCAGCATCAGAAAGTCAGAGGAGGCAGAGCTGTCAACTCCCTATATTTATAGTCTGCCCTCCAGGAGTGGTTGGCTAATATGAGCTGGGTGATTAAGTGATGCCAACAGCACAGCCTCATCATTCTGCTTCACTTGGAATATCAAGGTTGTCCAAAACACAACATAGCTGTTCCCAACCTTAGAGACAGGTAAAGGTTTTTGTAAAAGTCTGTTAAAGCCTGATTAATGTGTTTGGGGTCGCGGACCACTACACTCCCATCCAATGATTTAATAGCAGGAATGCATCTGGCAGCCTCTTCGTTTCTAATCTGCCATGCCAGTAATTTTCCTGATTTGTCACCCTGCTCCTAATAGCGCCGCCTCAGCTTGGCCATCCGATTTTCTACCTCTCGAGTTGTAAGAGCATCATATTCAGCCCTCTTGGCTATCAATTGATCAAGAATGTATTTTGATTGAGAGCGAGGGTGTTCGCTTTCAAGGGCTTTAATATCAGCCTCTAGGGACACAGTTTTGTTTTGATATTGTTTTTTTTCTCCATGAGGAGTAACTAATTACATAGCCCCTGATAAAAGCTTTGAGTGATTCCCAGATAATGGATGGGGAGGCAGAGCCCGCGTTTGTGGTAAGAAAAAATTCAATCTGCTCGTTCATTTTTTTGTTAAATTTCTCATCGTTAACCAGGTGGATGGGAAACCTCCAGTGTTTGGGGTTTTTGCTAAGTGATCTGAATGAGTTTTGGCTAAATATTCACAAGACGTGACCAGATACTCCTTCCCTGCATGGAGATATAAAAAAAAACATTAAGCGTACGGGAGTAAAGCTTTGTGTGCGCGTGAATAAAAAAAGTATTCACGCAGGCATGTGTGTCTCGCCCTCCACACATCAACTAAATTAAGGTCAGCCACTTCATTTTTGAGAGCCTTAAGATAGATTTTTAGAGGTTGAGGAGGATCTATCCATCACAGGGTCCAAAACCGGATTTAAATCTCCTCCAATGATAAGCTCAGTAAGGGGGACAGACTCTATTGAGAAAAAGTTTCATAGGAAATTCTTGCAGAAATGCAACGTCAATAGTAGGTTTTCTGAGGAAATTAAGGACTTTTCTGCACTTTATTTGTTGGTTAATTCCATTGGTGTTCCAGCTCAAAAATTTAGTAGACATAATTCATATTCTGCGCTTGTAGGATATATAAGAAAAACAAGATAATTTAGTTTGAAAGAAAGAAAAACTTGATGCCTTTTACAATAAAGAAAATTATGCAATAAATTAGCTGCTCTGACTGGTAGTCCCCCCCCGACCCCCTAACAACATGCCTGCCCCAACAAAAAAAGAACTGGTATTTTCTTTTCCTTGTCGATAAACGTAGTAACATTCATCACTCCAAAGAATAAAAACAAGCTACCCACAACTGGGCAATGTGTAATAAACAGAGTCGGAACGACTCCAATACAAGGCACATCTGAAACTTCCCCGAATAGGTTAGAGAGATTATTCTTCCCCCCTCATGATTAAGGCCTTACATAGATTACCTCAAATTGAGTTATGGGAGGGGGGAGCAGCGCATGGACAGGGTGAGAAAAAGAAGGAAAAGTTTAAATTAAATTAAATTAAAAAACTGTCCATAAATGCGCTACGTCCCATCCCAGTTATACTGTCAGTATCAGTTATATTGTTTTGACACATAAAGGGGGGTGAAGAGGGGGGGAGAAGGGAGTACAAAGAACAACACTGGCTGCTGTGGCCCACATAACAGTGGTTTATGGGTAATTACCATCCATAAAGCAGTCTTAAGAATGGAAAAAAGAGGATTGAGAGTAAATCAGAGGAGAGAAAACAGGCTATTGCCCAACCGTATAAGTGAACTTACATTGTAACTGCGGCACAAAAATGAACATACCCTTACTCCCTCTTTAGTTCAGATCAGCACGTCTGGATGATTCTTCGTCAGGGAGTGCTTTGCCGCCACCGGAGAGGTGAAGGTGCGTCTGCCTTCCGGGAGGTCCAGGACCAGGTTGGTTGGATGGAGCAGCCTGAAGGAGATGTCTTTCTCGTGCAGCTTCTTCTTCAGCGTCGTGAAGGCTTTTCTTCTCCGGTAGAGAGTTGTGGACATGTCCCTGAAGATCATAATAGTAGAGTTGTCATACTGCAGCTGTCATGATCTTGTGTTTTCATTTCCTGTTTTATTTTGAATTAGTTCCTTGTGTTGTTTCACTTCCTGTCCTGTGTCTAGTTTCTGGTGTCTTGTTTTTCCTGTGTCTCCTGCCCCTGTGATTGTCTGCACCTGTTCCTAATGTGTCTCACCTGTGTTCTAATTGCCTTGCCCTCCTTTTGTGTATTTAGTCTCTGTGCTTCCCTTTGTCAGTGTTGGTTCGTCTGTTTTTCTTGTTGTCTGGCCCGGTCTGTTCCTGCCTGTTGTGTTTTTCCCAGTCTGTCCTGAAACGTCTGTTCCTGTCGTTTTCCTGGTCGTCTTCCTGGTCGTCTTCCCCTGGTCTGTTTCTGTGCTTTTCCCCCTGGCTCCAGTATTTGGATTATCGTTTTTTGCTACATCTCATGGACACCCTTGGTTTGACTCTGTTTTTATTTTATTATTAAATATCCTTTTTTCATCACCTCTGCATTTGGTTCCTGCTTCCTGCTCAGTTCTGACAGTAGCGATCTTTTCTTCCGTGCCACGTGTAGGGTTTTCCTCACATCGGTGAAGCGGAGTAAGCAGACCACCAGAGCCCGGGGCAGGCTGCCCTCATCAGTTCGGTGCTTATGTGAGCGGTAAGCCCGCTCGATCTCAATCAACTCCCCGGTCTCCAGGCCCAGTATTTTCGGGGGAGCCACTCTTGTAGAATGGCTTCGGCGTTTTTCCCCTCAACTCCTTCTGGAAAGCCGATTAACCTCAGGTTTTGCCTCCTAGCTCTGTTCTCCAGATCGTTGAGTTTGTCTTTTAGGCCAACAATTTCTTCCATCTTCTTTTTGTGATCACCCAGGTCTTTATGCAGGAAGTCCAGTCTTTCCGTGTGGCCCGACTGCTTATCTTGCATCCCCTCAGTTTCAACAAAACTTGATGCAAGAATGGTACATGGGCCAAGAAAGCATTCATTATATTTTGGTGCGAATCTAGCCATTTTTCATCACTTTCTTTAACATGGAATTTTTTTTGACATTTTCACAGATTTCCCAGAGAATAATTCAATGATCTTGATGAAAAGAAAGGGGGAAAGGACTGATATCTAAAGTGTGGCTTGATTGAATTAAAGGGGACTGCTGGGCCTTGGTGGCGAAATGCATTCTACTGAGTTCTACTCAATTCGAACATACATTGCAAATTGTTACTTGTTGTAGTACTTTGTGTATTTTAAAATTCTTAAAACACATTTTAGATTTATTGCAGTTTAATCTCAGCTGCTTAGAAAACATAACGCACTTTTTGGAAATACTTTTTTAAATAAAGTTGTTGTGATGTTTATTTATCTGTAAACATACAGATGAGATTTCAGCCAAGGCCAGAGAACCTGAATGGACACCACTGCATCTACTCCAATTTTACAGATCTAAGTCCGTTTACAGGTTTAGGTTTATAAATGCACATAAATTAACATGCATATTCATGTATATATGCCAGATTTGCCAAAATCATAAATAAAGAAAGACACGTTTAATTTAAAAAAACAAACAAAGAAATACATACACATACTTAATTGATAAATCAATGAAATAATTGTCGGACACAAACATGGACAAAGCACATGGAAGGCACAAAAGTACAAAGGATTGGTAAAACAATATAAAGACACGCACATAAACAATAAAAAAGCATATGCACAACGATGGAAAAAAAATTACACAAGATAGCCTAATCACCACTCTATATGATCACAATAATCTCCAATAACCACTGTTTTATGGAATGAAAATTGCAGCATGTTGAAAACCATGCTGCAGGATTTCTGATGTAGGAACCAGGACAACTGAGCACATTACTCTTGTTCCAAAATCTTTCCACTGATTTCCAGTTAGCGGGAGAGCAGATATTTAAGTGTTGCTGCTAGATTATAGAACCCTTAATGGCCTTGGGCACATATGCATTTAGGATACATGCTTGAAATATAAGAATGCATTAAGCCCTTAAGATCTTTAAGAAGCGATCCAGCTGACCAAACTGCACCTTGCTGCACACAGATGGAATTTCCTTATTAAACTAAATGTGCATCAACTTTAGCAAATCTAAATGAAAACCTTTGGTGTATTTGGGCTTGATAGTATACAAGATAGCTATGCATCAAATCAACACAAAACTATGTTTATTTACTTTTATTTATCTATTTTACCCTCCATCCTTTCCTCAGTATGTGATAGTTTAGGTGTTTGTTTGATCATTTGGTGTGGTGCAGAGCAGCTGTCCCTCTGATGTTTCTGACTGGTCAAGGATCTTTTGGGCCGACATGGCACTCAGCCGAGCTCCGTCACTAGGTCCAATGGCCAGTAGAGGCTCCAGCGTGGAGCTGCACCACAGAGCTGATTAAACTATCATCTGCATCCGGACTAAGAGCATTGGATTAGGCCCAGCTCCAGTCCCATTAGGCTGCTTCCTCACTGATACAGTACACACAAACACGCACGCGCGCACACGCGCGCGCACACACACACGTTAACTTTACCATATAATGTCAGAAAAGTAACTCTAGGGCACACAGGTGGTGCAGGGTTAAACCACAGCACCAGCTTGGTCATTTCACTGAGCACAATTAGTTGTGCTCGCAGGTGGTTAGGGAGCCAAGCTTGTTTTTCATGTTGTGTTGAACAGTGGGGGTATCCTCCTGCAAGTTACCCCTCCCTTCAAAGCTCAACATTGGCAAATGACAAGAAGCATTGAAACCATGTGTCACTAAGGCAGAACTGTATTTCCTGGGTAAACAGCAGCACTGATCATAACTCCAGTTGGGGGTGGACCGTCCTTGCAAAGTCTGTAAAAATACATTAAACTAATTAATAATAAAAGTCTTCAAAATGTGAAATTACAAGAACTACCAGATCATATTTGCATAATGTACAATTTATAACTGCAAAAATAAAAAAAAGTTATTAAAGAGTTTATGGCTGCTGATTATCAGGAATGTTAGCAACTCACTTGGATATTGCATTCCTTTACTCCTCACTTAAACTCCTTAGGTAATTACTACACTACATTACCAATGATTCGACACCGCAAGAAGTGATTACTCATTAACCAGTAGGTTCCCACATTTTCTAAGACATTCATTTGTATTTGTATACAGTATATACTGTTTGTCATGTAACAAAAGAAAAGAAAAAAGTCATAAGAAAAGAAAAAATATATGGACTATGCTCTGTGTGATCATAGCTTTCCAACTAGCTAACTATCCCACCAGCCCTATGAGGATGTAATGCTTATTACACACAAGGGAACACACTAGTTATTAGATAGAAAAAAAATGGACAACAGAGAGACTCAATCCTGCTCTGTGCCTTCAAACAACTCTTAAGAGCTGGACTCTACCAGAAAAAAAGAAGTGGAAGGCGAAAGGAAAAGACAGTCATCAGAGAGGGGGAAGATACAGTATTGTTTACAGTGAAAATGGGAATAAGGCTGCACAGTAGAGCTAACAGTCCCTCCAGGAAGACATTCATAGTGTTGCACCTGGTTAGAAGTTCAAACTTTCTCATTTCTGTACAGCTGTCCAATCACGGCATGAAGTGAGTGGGAATCGTCAGCTTAAGAAAGCCACAGACATAGTCATCCTCAGGTGAAGGGCAGAGGGGTTTCACAATCTATCCACCATTTGACAAGCACTTACTGGCACCTTAAAGCTGCCACACCTGTACATCAAATCTGAAATAAAAACAATTATATGGTAACTGCTACTTCAGCCCAAATGGCTGCAGTCAAACCACTGATTCCTGAAAGTAGGCTTACCGTCTGCATTTAAACAAAACTACTAAAACAGGGTGTATCTCCTCTACTGGTTGAGGCTAGTAACCTCGCCACCTGCAATCTCTTAAACAAACTCATGGACTAGTTGGTCCACCCGGAACAAAGAGACACATTTGGTATCAACTGTCCATAAAGAACGACAGCGACTAAGCTGATCACAACCATCATTTATATTTGTAATACACTCACCCTCAATCTAAATCGTGGTCAGTTGGGCATCAAGAAGAGGGGGAAAGCTTACATCTCCATCCATATATCTGATCTCCCTCAGTTGGACTTTCCTAATGAATCTAGTCACTTTTGCACTATTTTCAATGTGTGAGTTTTTTTCGATTTGGTTTGTTTAGGACCTCTGGAAGATATGCCAGACGTGCAATCCCACCCTGAAGATCATACTGCTTTTGTATAGGATTTTGCCTTGTGACAGTCACTACACATCATCAGTGTGGATCACATTGCTGATCATGGGGGGTTCAGCTATTTGCTCCACATGTGATTTCAGACTTGCTTCAATTCTCATTCTTTACACAAAATGAATCTACCTCAATGAGCATTTTTCGGGTACCTTTTATAGCTGAAAGTTTATTTTCCAGCTAAGGTGTGTGCTAAGGTGTGTTTGACCTAGCAAACAATCTTATAGATCACTGAGCTTAGACCTGAGCAAATGCCTGCATTTACAACAGCAACAAACATGATATAATTTCCTTGCCAATTATGATAAAATACAACAGAGCAAAGAAATAACATTCATGGAGGATTTCCTACTTTTGAATCACTGAAGCGTGAAGAGAAACTTTCTGGAACACTGAAGCCTTGCATACAGTAAGATAATTTTTCACTGAGGTACATTTACATAATAGGAGATAAGAGAAAAAGCATGTTTTTTGCTTCTTTTTAATCCATGGAGCATTTGAGGATATGGCTTATACAGAAACAGACTTTTTTCCCACAGCAAGAGGTAAACTGTGAAAAATCATGAACAGATGTGACGGCATTTGTTCAGAATATGTGTTTTCAGAGAAGTGTTAAACTAATGCACCGTAAGTGTGTTGTCAGTTTCACACCTTTGAAGCTATGGCAGTTACTTGGATGTGTTGATGGTAAACACCACAAGGCTTGGGGAGGCTGGGAATAAGGGAGCAAGAAAAGAAAGTATATGCTTGTGAAGGATTTATCAAATAGGCAAAACGGCTTCAAATGCTCTTTTGTTTTCTTTTCTGTTTTAATGATTCATGTCCTGATGTCAATGGGGAGCTCGTTCCACCAATGTGGAACAAGGAAAGCAACCAGACTGATTTAGTTGAGCTGCGCCTGCCCACCCCTCACAGTGAGGGACTAGCAAGCTGTTTGGCTGGGGTGTAATTGTCCATGTTCTGGAGTCAGGAAGGGCCTGAGCCATTCGCAGCACAGTGGGCAAGTACCAGTGCCTTGAATCAAATTGGAGCCACCACCAGAAGCCAGTGCAGGGTGTGGAGAAGCTGTGTTGTGTGGGAGAACTTGGGTAGGTTGAAGTCCAACTGGGCTGCTGCATTCTGGATGAGCTGCAGAGGTCGGATGGCACATGCCGACAGACCAGGAGAGAGTTGCATTAGTTCAGATGTAAGACATTAATATTTAAACCATTAACTGTATTAACTGCTGCTGGAAATGATGCTGATGATGATTCTGAGCGTGAACCAATCCGTAAGGTTGAAAACAAAAACAAAAAGCTGAAGTACGAGAAAGATAATTATTACCCAGTTACTCTCAGCTCAGTAGAGGTGAGAGTAACTGGGTAATAATTATTTGTGGGCCTATCACTACAACTGACTCATTTCACAGTACACATACTGTCGTCATTGGATCCATTGTTTGTATACAAATATCAATTAGAGCAGCTTAAAATGAATGTTCGTAACATTTGAATATCAGTTGTATACAACTGCAAGTTCAATACAAAGTAAAAGGGCTTTTCAGTGCCGTTCAGCAATCTCCCATCGTGCTTTGAAGAAGAGCAGTAGATAATTCAGGCAGACGCAGCTAGACTCACTTTAGCGCTCCTTGCATCCTTGAAACAGAATTTTGGTTTCCAACTAGTTATTTTTATTTTTATTTTTTTTCTACCACCATCCACATAGCCGTGGCTTCAGATGCCTTGTTGGAGCGAAATAAACTAGGCATCAATACTTTGTCTTGGATGATGTCAAGTCTTCCGGATCAGTGCACAATTAACCTCCCCTCCACCCCCTCCCTTCACACATACCATCACTGCAAACCTTTTTACTGAGGAAAACGGAGTAAACTCTTGCTGAAGAAGAAAAAAGAAGCCAAATCAAACCTCATCTTCAACATCGAAAACCCATTTTACACCTGTCAAGAATGCTCAGCACATCTCTACAAATGTGTGAAATCAGTTTCATCTGCAAGCTTCCAATTTTCTGTAATGTCTTGAGCTTTGAGGAAACTTGTGGGGTCCAACTAACCTTCAACACTCACTGAAGGGGGAGTCCAGCACACACACACACACACACACACACACACACACACACACACACACACACACACACACTGTGAGCAATAAAACAGAACATCTTTGATTCAGTTAAAACTACCAAGGCATTTGACACCGATGAAAACAAAGTCTTCTCTACAATGCATCCCTCACACTTCTTCTCAGTTACATAATACACAATAAAGGTTTAGCACACATGAATGGATGCACTTGATGGGGATACATTGCTGGCATACATGTGCAGATCATGCATAATGTAGGTTAATCTGGTAGGAAGATCTGGCAACCAAAATAGAAGCTGTGATCTTTGATGCAACACTGCTGAGGGCATTTCATTATCATAATTCCATACAATTACACACATCAATTCAACCAGTCGGATGAAAAAGAACTGGCAATGTCTGTATGATAAATGAGGCTTCAAGGCCTCTTACTGTTGTCAACATGTTTGGTAACACAGTGGAGTAATGGCTAAGACACAATTTTTTCAGTTCGATAAAAACATGCAGGTCACCAAGCTCACATGGGACGGACCCAATGCCTCCAATCACCACCTTTGGGGGAATTTTTGACAAACTCAGATATTTTCTTTCCATCAGTAGCAAGTTCACATTTCAGCTCTCTTCAAAACCATGGTGAACAGCCATGCACTAACATCGCAGACAGGGAGAGAGGGAGGGTGCACTGTCTGTACACAGATGGATCAATAGCTCTTGCTGAGCTCAATCTGCGGAGGATAACGATGCTGACATTTCTGATGGAAATAAAGTGTAACCTTACACATAATGCCCACCCCTTGAACCCCAAAAACCAATGTCAAAGTGTCTTTCATCCTTACCACATAGCAGCTGCATCCACATAGACATCAGTACGAAAAAGGAGGCCGTCTTGAATGCTCCGGATTGGATTGAGCTGAAGTCAGAGAAGCGGCCCTGGAACAAGATCTCCCTGTTGGAGTTTCCATTGCCCACACAGTATTGCAACAAGCAAAAGTAGCCCGTCGGGGGGTATTGATACTGTCACCAATCCAGTAAGGCTGAATGAAGACCACCACATTGATGATGGCCAAGCAAATAGTGAATATGGCCCACAGGACAGCGATGGCCCTGGAGTTGCGCATGTAGTTGTCATGGTAGATTTTTGAAGCTTCTTGTGAAGGCAGTATTTTTATCTCCCACCCCTGGGACCCCTCCCCTTCCCCTCCACTCCTCCTGGTATCTCCTCTTCTTTTGATCTCCCTCGTATCCTCTTCTCTTTGTAAGAAAAAAAATGGATGAAATTAATTTATATTAAAAAAGAAAATTTGCAGATAGATCCTGCTCTTTTTTGGATAAGTCTCACATCTAAATGTCCCCCTCCCTCTCCCCCCCTCTGATCAATGAATTTGGTGAACTGTGATTCGCCTGACGGGGAAATCATCTCTTCTCTTCTGCACTTCTCGCCGTTTAAAGGCACAGCAGAGCCGACAACTGAGCTCACGGAACCAAACACAGCAGCCAAATATAGACAGGATGAGCAGCACTATCTTCAGTCAGCACTTCACCTCCGCCTTACAATACAACGTTATCTGCTCTGCTTTGCAATCTGACGCAAAACAAGAGATGCAATACTCACATTGAGTGCCCCCAATATGATGATGGATCCTCTGCAAATGAACAGATCCAAAAGAAATGAACAGAGATAGTGGTAGAGCCAGTGACATGCTTCACTGAAGAATAAAACATGAAAAAAAAACAATAAGTAAAGGTTAAGGGAAACTCTTAATCAACGAGAGCCTGAGTGTATATATAAAATATAAATCAGTGATACAACACTGCACACACCAGCAACGACGACTGTGGATTCGGAAGCTTTGGCTCTCTCTGTCACACACTCTCTGGGTATCTCTCGCTCTCACCCCCTCTCCTCTCTCATACCCTCTGTTTGCCTAGAACTCTCACTCCCTCTCACTTTTGCTTTGCCTCCTGCAATCTCTCTCCCTCCCTGTGTTTGTGTAAAGTGAGGAACATTGACGATTTGTGGATGAAAGCATCTAATGTTGTAGACACCTAAAATATATTAGCATTCTGATACAAGGAATTTTAGGGACCCTCTGCAATTCACTCTTCCTTTGTATTTGGAGTTGTTTTCCGGTTACAACATGTCTGCCTGATTTACTACTGTTTAGCATACAGTAGCAAAACAGAAACCAAGAGGTTTGTGTATTTAATGAGTAGAGTCTGAGCTGCAGGCGAGGGGTTGTGGATATAGGCGTGGCTAATTTGTATTTTCAAAGAGCAGCAAATTGTAAATGAAGCAAAGGTGTAGAGTTACATCCAAGCATTTTTTTTTTTCATTTGGAGTAAAAGAGATATTATTAAGGAAACAAGCACTGCAGGTGCTGGGACCCTCTCAGAATGTTAATGATGTAACTGATGCCATGGTTACATTGTAATGATTTTAACATTTCTTCCAACAATTTCAGAACCACACGGGCAGGAAACAAATCAATAGATTCTGATTTCACACCCTCTCTCTTCATAATATCATCTTTAAAGTAACACATTAGAATAAAATCAATCCTCTGAGACTAATGAGAGATAACTACAGTTATTCCAACAAAACTGTTTTGTGACTTCATACATAATCTAAAGAAGTATTGTCAGTTGCACATTAAAGTTCAAGCTCTATAACTTTAATGTGAACATAACACTGAAAGTCTTCATGCTATGACTGCTAACCAAAAACACATCTCTGCTCGAGGCTATTTGCTTGAGGCCTTTTCAGTTGCATTGTGGATAATGCAGGTGACGACTTTTGACAAGGAAGAAGAATATATGCAATTAATGGAATTTAAAAAAAGTTAATGTCTGGATCTGCTGCATCTGTTTTAAAAATTTAAAAATTCTGTTTTCAAAAGAATTGAAAAATGTGCATTTGTTTAAAAAGTTTACTTGTTTCTGCTTGTATGTACACAAAAGGTCTCTCTCTCCACAGACACATTTCTGCACAATGATGCACAAACATCCAAGTCGAGTTACAATAAGCAAAACACAGGTTTGTTTGAGGGGGCTTAAAAAACTGCATGAAGTAACCTGCACAACAGCACCCCCCAATGACAGTGGAGAGTGAATGTTTGTAATAGTCACATCATTATAACACTGCATCTGTAAAATGTACACAGGATTTTTACCAATTTGATTTGTCCAAGGCATTCTATTCAAAGTTTATAGTTAAGGGAAATATAGAGTTTGAATTCAGCTACATTAGAGTACTTGGGTTGTCTCGTCTTACAGATGGAGAAATGCACAGCCCTTCATTAAGGCCAATGGGATGCAATATTTGGATGGGACACCCTCTGTTGCAGCCCTTGATTGTAATTCAAGATACATGTATTACTCCAAAAAATCCGTGCATTGCAAGTGTTTTATTGGTCTTCCATGTGGAGTGTAATCACCCAAAGGAGAATTATACTTGGCTATGTTTCCTCCACAGGATATGTTAATTAATAGACTACTGCCCTAAGAGACAGCAATGCCCTTTTATCATTTATATGCGTTGTTAAACTTCTGGCTTTTGGCTAACCCAATATGTAAGTTTTCTCTGTTGCTGAATGTGGGAGTATCTGGTGGTGATGGTCACTTACCAACAGCGATTGGTTATAGGACCTCTGAGTAGTGCTTCTTCTTCAATAATGGATGCTACAATGACTCTCTACTGGAAAGTGTTGAGACATGCTGGGGCTAGCAAGTAAGTGTGCTAACTTCAATTGAAGCCAACAGGTTAAGGAGCAATAGAGCTCAAGACTGACCTCCCACTTTTTGAACCACTCTGGTTTCAAAGGCAAATTTTCCATTCATTCACTCCATGGACGTTTCATAAAAGAGTTTTAAGCCTGCAGCCAATAAACCACGAGATGAATCTTTACCATAAAACATTTTATTTGGAGCAACAACAAAAAAAATTGGGAAAATGGAAAAAAAGGCAAGAATCAAGACTATGTATGTGATTACTTCAAGAGTGAAATAACTACTCATCCCATAAACCATTTTGAAAGCCTTTTCCAACGACTTCCAACCGATAGTGTAATGTGCTTCTTTTTGAAATTTTTACCTTCATCATTATTATAGTGTTGATATTGTTGATAATATGGTTATATTTTATATTATATTATATTATATCATATTATATATTGTAGTGTGTGTGTGTGTGTGTGTGTGTGTAGTATTTAATGATCGTAGAATTATCATATGGACTTGTGGCTTCTACAGGTGCATATTCCATTGTTTCACAATCTCATAGCTCGCGGTCTAGCTTGGATGGCTGCGACATTTTGGCTAATGATCAAAATGCTGGATTCAGAATATGAATGGGAAATTCATTTTCGGAACCAGAGCCATTCAGAAATAGATGCCAGTTAATATTGGTTAACACTGGTGTTGCTTTCCACTGCTGGAGACGGCTTTCGGATTCAAGAGAATGAAGTTACAGTACAGACATGAATGGTTTTAAAATGGGTAATAACAAACAAATAATCTTTATCCTGAAAAGGATCCTTGAATTTTCAATGGGTCAAAATGTTTTTTTATACATCTAAAAAAGTTTTCCACTCTTGCATGCAATGTTAACTCAACAGTTAAAGACACTCTCCATTCACTTGATCTCCACATTTTTCAAAATTTGTTGTTTTATATATAGAAAAATGCTGTTCTAGTTCTTAGTTTTAAACAAGGTCAGATTTTATATTGAACTTTTTATGTTGGGCCCCTTGTTTTGTGTTATTTGCTCGTGTTTCTGTTTTTTTTCTTCTTGAATAGACCATTATAGACTACTGTGAAATCTAAGTGCAGCTGATGTGAGGTAGCCTGGGACCCAGGTGTACGGAGCCCCCCTGGTGACATACGTGGGAAAAATATTAATGCATGGCCACGAGTTAGTAATGTGGCCATGAGTTAGTATTGCACGGGAACAAGATAATTAAGTCGTGGCCATGCATTTATAACTTGTGTCCACGCATTACTAACCTGGGCCACGCATTAACATTTTTGCCACATATGTCACCGGGGGGCTCCGTACAGTTGAATTCTGGGAGCTAATTTAAAGTTGCTCTGCCATTTGAGTATTAGTGTGGCTATGCCAGGCTATGTGAGGAGCTATACTGAAAACCGATAATCCTTGCCAAAATGTAAGGATATGTTGCTTTTGTTTTGATCATAGGTTTATTGTTGACTTTTAAAAGCCCAATCATATTTTATCTTAATTGCCTTTTATTTTTATTTAATTACATGTATTTTTGCTTTCCTTTGGTGAAAAGCTGAGAGTGAGGGTGGGAATAATGAATTGGTGTTCCCATGATGACCACAAAACATATAGTTTGTATTACAAGTTATTGTTAGATTGTTAAATTCAAGCTACCTCTCTTTGAGAAGACATCGCATGTATGAGGACCTGTGGACCAGGAAAGATTCCTAAGTAAACAAAATATGTGGCAGCAGCCCGAGCAAAACATCACGACCTGTTCTGACTAAGCACATACGTCATTTAAAGGGGGAGACGGCTGGGCGGTCATGTGGTTCTCTTAGCTTCCTGTTTACTGCCTGCTGCACCAACAGACTGGAGTACACAGATTGCAACACAGCTTCATTGCCGCGGCTCTCATCCACTGCAACAACATATGCAGCATTAAGGTCGGCAGCTACAGGATTGACTTTTGCATAACTTTAATCCGTTCATTGGTATGGTCGTGGTTACCAAGGAGACTTGAAGACGTGACATTGAGGAAACGTGAGCAGGCCGGGAGGGATCCTGGAGATTTCCTGACCACAGCTGACTGGGGTTCGCGGTTAGCTGGCGCGTCAGGGAGCCGGACATCACTTTACCTTGTGTCAAACAAAGCAGTGGTGATGTGCTGGAGGACTACAAAGGTCAAAAATTGTGTCAAATTAATTTTTGAAGGTTTGGGGTCACTGGAAACAAGAGACCTACGCCTGGGAAGCTGAACTAGTGTGTTAGCTAGTGGTGCTAACTCCGGTAGCAGCAGCAGCAGCAGCCGCCGCGGTGCGAGGGGCTGGCTGTGCGGTCTGACTTACGGCTTCTGTGTGGAGATTGTTGCAGCTCACCGGTGCCCTGAATTCAGGAAGACTCCCCGGCTCCGGCCCCCTCAAGCGGGCAGTCAGGAAGAAGCTGACTGGGAAGGGATGGCCTGGTCGGTCTTCCCGAACCAAAGGACAAGGCTCTGCGGTGTTTGAAGGAGGTCGAGTTCGGCTTGAGGCCACCGCCGCGGGTCGAGGCATTATGATGGCCGCCTCGTCCTCCCCGGCCGGCGGCTTCACGGGGCCCGGGCTGTCGGTCAAAAAGAGCGAGGAAATTGCGGATTTGATAGATTTGTTTTCCAAGACGCAGTACAGAGCAAGGGAAGTTACTCCTCGGGTAAGATTGGGCCAATCACTCTGTGTGCTTAGCTGCATGACAAGCTGTCATTTTCTCCTGTCTGAGCGGTACAGAATCAAGGCATTGAAATTGACACACGTCAGTAAAATAGGAAACGTCCCAAATGAATGAACATGTAGAAACCATAATAAAGCAACTGTATGTAATTGCGTAAGTATCAGATCCATAAAAAAGCTCTTTATTTAAATACATGTAAAGGGTTTTTATATACATCTGGGCTGTAACGATTCTGAAACAGACTGTCCACGACCACAGACTGTTGAGCTCTCTTTACTGTTTCAATATAACGAAATTCATTAATTGATTTCACAGTTAAAACTAAATTCATGGAAATCGAAATGATTACTATAGGTAAAGCACACTACACCTAACTGCATGTGTCGCATTACTATTTTGGTCCGATCACAATTGAGTGATCATGTCTGTGGTTAAAGTTTGGGTGAATTGGCTTGAGGGATAACAATCCTGAGAATTTACCCCTGGGCTCACACAAAAAATAAGGTCTGAACTGAGCCGTGAATTTGAAGAATCATTACAACCACAATAGACCCTGCTTTTCAACCTTTTACCGGGAGTTAAGTTGGTGCAGTATTGCTTCCTTTTCCTGTACTATCTGTGTGTATTCATATCTAAAATGAATGAGAATATGGTGAATATGGTCTTGAAAAAAATTCTCAAATTACTTTGTATCATCATATGCTATTGCTTTTAATTTAAGTCTCTCCAGGCCCATAGTCTCTCCACAAAAACCTTTTTGACCACCTGCTTTGGGGAAGTAGATGGTCTAATTACTCCCTCCTTCCCCAACTGAAAAGTGTGCTTCTTTTTAAACCACTGACATAATGTTTGTGTTGTTCTTCCTTCAGGTGGAGGGGATAGAGAAGCGTTGTCTGGAGTTATTTGCCAGAGACTACAAGTACAGTGTCATCCATAACCCCAATGGAGAAGTGTGTGGACATTACCCCAGACAGATAGTTTTTCTGGAGTATGAGTGCACAGATGTCGAGAGCGAAAGGTACCTCTCCACTACTCTGCCAATCTATTATCTTTTCCAATACAAAGTCCAGTCCACTCGGTTACCTATTACCTCTCGTTTGTTTGTGTCGCTCCTCTAATCATGCTCACCCTACTGTGGTGCAGGGTGCAAAGGTCAGCCTCCATGTCCTGCCCCTGTGATCACATCAAGCGCTGAAGTGACAGTTGTGTCACATGAGGTCACGTTGTCGCCGGAAATAGGAAAACAATTTGCACTGACTAAATAAATCCTTATTTCTCTCTGCTGATTAATGTCGTTTAACTATTATGCTATGCTGTGCTGAAAATAAATGATATATCAACATAGGACCAAAAATTTGATTCACAAAAAGCCTCTATACTCTGAATTGGTTGGCAAATGCTGCTTGTGCACTTAGCGTTTTCCTCCCAGTGTTATATTTTGATTTCATATTCTGTCCTGCATTTTACCTTGATTCAAAAATAATAAAAAGAAAAATGTGATATATGATTTATATTATTCATAGCAGCTTAAAAGAGTGGTACGATTTTTTCCCCTTTTTTTTTAAAGATATTGATGCAGAATGTAGTCAGGTAAATCCAATGGCATAGTCAGGGTGTGCAATATTGTCTATTTTAACATTTTTAACAATTTGATCATTTATTTGATCTGTTTTAACAGTATGTGATGGAGTGTGACTCTCACTTTTCACAAATCAATCAAAACTTTTAGCTTTCACTGTCATGTAGCTTAGAAGGTCAAGACTACTGAGCATGAGCTTTTAGAGTGCATTCAGTTTGCTAATATAGGCGTATGTCATCACCGCACCACAAGTTAAGTTAGGGTAGATGCTAAAAAATGAATGATTGAAGTTTAAAACTTCAGACACGTAAACCACATATTTGTTTCTCCATCTGCAAACTAACCACCGTCCAGAATACATGAAGAATATATAAAGTTTTGGGATTCAGTCGTTGACAACGTCCCTGAAAAAGTTGAGGTACAGGCGCAAAGACACACACTGCAAACTTAAAAAAAGTGCCATATGACAAGAAACAAACCAATGGAAAGATATAACAAATGCTGTCACCAATTAGGTCGCAAAAAGACTGAACGATATGGTGCCAGTTCAAGCGTTTAAGAAAGATGGTTTCAAACGTTTAAATACGAAAGCTCTGACTAAATTGTTTTATTCATTTCGTCAAAATGGTGTCTACTTATCATTATTGACAACATGCTGGACAGATAATATTTTGATAAAATTTTTGGTAAATATCACACTGTTCATGGATAATAGGATGGACAGAAATGTAATCAGTCAAGTCATTTAACAAGCAGAAATATCAAATCCACATTGGTCTAGCCAGTAGAAAAGGATGTGGTTAAAATCTTTAATGATAATGTTGTGATTTTAAACTTTTCTTGAAAATGTATGCAGAAACTATGAAAAAAAATTCCAAGAGTGTTTTTGGCTTATCTAGTGAATTAGAAAACTCTAGGGCAGTTTATCACCTTCATACAAAAGTTATTAAAAAATTTGAGTTACAGTGTCATTTAATCCATAGGTGGATCAACTGAAAGAAATCATCAACTAATTCATTGATTCTTTCAGTCATATATTTTTTTAAATTCAAAACTGCCAACTGCTTAATGATTTTCAGGATTGCCCACAATGGCTGTGTACACCCCGACATAATAATGATTTATCTGGGTGATTGGTTAGTAACCTCGGTAACTATGATACGATGGTACTGTATACATATATATAAAAACATTTCTCCCACCATGTATTCAAACTTCCTCAGGGTGAATTTAAAAAATATATTTTTTTTCTTTTTTAAATCTATTGTGCAATTTCTGAAGGATGGTTAAGTAGAGGGTGAAAAGCCTGCACAGTCCTATCATTGATCTATGTGTATAATTTCTTATCAATCAGGTACATAAACCTCTTGCTGGTTGTTGTCAATTCACTGTTGATGATGTCAACTGTTATTCTTTGGGTCTGTTGAATGCTCACTGTAACTTGTTGAACTCTTGATTTGATCGTTCATGTGTTTGTGTTTTCATGTCCAAATTGGCGACAGTAAATTCCTCTCCACACACTCACTAAATCAAATGATTTATGATTGATGAGTCATGATTTGTGGCCGAGGCTAAATGTCCCATGAAACTATAACCTACAACAGTAGATATGAACAGTGGATTTTGTATGTGGGGGCGGCGTTATTTCAGCTGTTGCTACAGTATGTACTTAACACGAATTGTTGATGTCAAGTGCTTAGTAATTATATTGTCTGTGTAACATGCTAAATTAAATTTCAGTAGACTGCCAAATGGATAACATGGTGGTTTGTGTGTCCAGGTTTGAGAGTACAGTACAGATCAGTAAGCTGCAAGACCTAGTGAACCGGAGTAAGCTTGCCCGCTGCAGAGGGAGGTTTGTCTGTCCCGTCATCCTCTACAACGGCAAGGTACTGATACTCAACTGCATATCCACTCACAAAAAAATATTTCTAAAAGACATGACAGTAATGTTATATATCTTGCATATATAATGCTTCTATATACATTGGTCTAAGCACTTAAGCCTCTTGTGGCAAAAGTGGGTATTACAAAAACATATTTTTCAGCTGGGGCCTTTTTCCAGAAAGCAGGTTTTGCTAAAACTAGAGTATTTTAACCCTGAAAAGAGGGAAACTCTGGGAAAGCGAATTAACTCAAACTGTAGGTCAGTTACCATGGTTACCTGATTTAGCTGTCAAAAAATTGTCCTCGTCAACCCGATCGATATGGAATCAGAATGAATTCAGTCGCCTCACGTCAGAGGATGTTCAGACCTCGTATAGATGCTTTTATTCCCCGATGACTACTTAGTAGAACTTTACCATTTCTCTCACAATCTATCACATATCTGAACAATATTTTCCGTCCCTATTTCCAGCATTTTAATATCGCGGACATATAAATTTGCTGAGAAAATATCACAATGTTTTAAATCAATTAATTATTTTATTCAATCTTGTGTTGACTTGGGCAGTAACTGTCTCACACATCAACTGTCTCTCCTCAGCAGCTGCAGCTGTGATGCTCCACTTTCTCAGAATGTGTTTATTTTCTCCATAAGCACAAAGTCGTATCTCCAACTCTAACGGCATGACGTAGGAGGACTTTGTTTTAGTCTGGGTTGCCATGGTGACTCGTCGTATCGGAGCTCCATTGATGTCTTTTTAAATTCAGGGGGCACATGCGTATCTCTGTGTTAAAATATTCAGTGTTGATCTAACTAACTCAGAACTGATGTTCTGGAACTGAAAACTCTGAGTGACTAACCCATCTGAGAGTAGATCAGAGAGTCAGAGTTCAGGTTTAAGTTCAGAGTTTTTTATTCCTGCTTCCTGGAATAGGCCCCTGTACTACGAAGCAGGATTTGAGGTTATCGAGGTAACTTAAGCTTTAACTCTGTGTTTTCCGTCCTACGAAGCTGGTTCTCTTCTTACATGGGTTAATCACCATGGTAACTTATAGTTTTTCTATCACTGTAGCTAGGAAACACTCAAGGAGACTGGTGATAAATAGTAACAATAACTAAATTCTATCTCTTTTATTAGAACAATGACCAACATCATGATCAATACTCCACATGATCATGAATGAACAGTTCTACTGTTACTTCATCACACATTAACGTCTTCTCTCTTTTGCTTCAGAAGCAGAAATGGTCTGACAACACTTCAACATTTAACTTCACTTAATGTCTTAAATCAATTGACTGTTTCATTCAGGCTTACACATTGATTCGGGCAGTAATTTCCTCCCATAACAACTGTCTCTTCTTATCAGCTGCAGCTGTGATGCTCCTCTTTCTCAGAATGTGCTTATTTTCTCCATAAGCACAAAGTAGTCTCTCTAACTCTAACGGCGTGACGTAGGAGGACCTTGTGTTTGCCATGGTGACTCGTTGTATCAGAGCTCCATCGATGATGGCTTTTTATAGTCAGCGGGCACAGTTACTAACTGGGAACTACTGTTCTGGAACCGAAATCTCAGAGTTTCCCATCTCAGAGTAGATCAAGTCAGTGTTGACGGTTAAGTTCAGAGTTTTTTAAACCTGCTTCCTGGAATACACCCCAAGTTATCCAGGATTGTCAATGTTAGGTTAAGTCAATCCAACATCCTGGGTATGTTGAACTCGCTTTGATTGAAGCAAGGGTATTTTCAGGTTAACTCTGGGTTTTCCGTGGTACGAAACTGGTTCTCTTCTTACCGGGGCCCTCTTCTAAAACGCCATGGTAACTTTTGCTGAGCAGGTTAAGTATGAGATAAGAGATCAAAGCCAGTCACCAGTCCAACTACTAACCAATTAGATCTCGTGCAAAACCAGAGTCATCATTCTACAAGAGCCTGACTTGGACAAAAGAGTAACGTGACAAATAATAAAGCGCAGCAGATATTAAGGTTAACAGTGTCCGCCCACCTTTAGAACGGCTACAGTTCTGGAATAAAATTTCCGATTCACTCACTTCATTAATTTTCATAAAATTCTTATATTAAGAGTTTTAAGCTTGGATCCAATCCAAGCAGATAAACCAATAAATGAATAGTTACCATAAAACATTTTATTCCGAGCTAAACAAAATAATATGGAAAAAGGCAAAGGTGCAATTTACATGAGTGTTTACATAAAGGAACTACTAATCCCCAAAACCATTGCAAATGCCTTTCCAATGACTTCCAACAAATCAGACAATGTTACACTTTAGGATTGTGGGTAGTGTAGTAATTCCCCCCAATTTTTTTTTTAAAAACAAGGTCGATATCATACGGTATCAGTATAAAACAGTTTACAATAAACAGAAGGAGAGTTTATCACACTGAACGAATACATAGACTCTAATTCATATTAGAGATTAATTTGAATTCAATAAAGATTATTTATTTTCTCGACAGAATCTCTGACATTTAAAAAAAAACTTTTTTATTAAATTAATTTCAGTTTGGACTTTAGGTTGGACAAAATAGATGTTGTTTGCCTTGTTCTCTGTTACTTGTAATAGATATATATATATATATATATATTTTTTTTTTTAATACAATATTACACCTGTCATACTCGTCCAGTGTTGGAAAGACACATCTCTTGGCATGGGTACAACAACAGATTGCATTTCTGATGACAGATCCACAAATACAATATATACTTTTTTAGCCACAAATTCAGCCTTTTTTTCTGTGGCTGCTTCACAAAATCTGAAATTGAAATATGCCATGTTGTCTTGTCTTGTCTTGTGTTGTCTCTATTAGACAAGAACATAACTTGGTTCCCGGGAATTTGTATGTTATGAAGCTGTACTCAAAGAAAGTACTGCAATGTTCATTGGAACACTCTGTAGCAAAGGCAAAACCAGGGCTGTTTATGGAGCTGAAATAAGAAATACCTGCAAAAGTAAACTTGTCTTAGATTGAAGCTTTCCAATTTTCTGTGGCCACCACTTCCTACTTTAGCATTGTGGTTTGACAGGTGGTAGGATATGAATTACTTTACTATTAAAGTAAAACTGCAGTGTCTGATCTTGAATCGTCTCTTCCTCATTGCAGCATATTTGCCGATCGTCGACTCTGGCAGGCTGGGGGGAGTTGTACGGACGCACAAGCTACAACTACATCTTCTCGGGTACAACACACGCGCACTCACACACAGAAACCTAAATTTAGCAAAAACAGAGGAAGTTGTGGCTGACTTATTTTCCATGGGAGGTTTCAGTTCTGTGTGTGCTTCTCTGACCTGAGAATAGTTGCAGCAGCTGTCAAACTTTTCCAATTGAGACTGAATGTTCCTCTGAATATATGACGAACAGCTTCATTCGGAACCACCATGTCCCTAAGTACACTCGTTACTAGCACATACTGTAATTTGATCATGATAATGAACAACAAACCAAATCCACATAGAAAATGTGAAACATGTAAATATTGCATTTATGTTTGTTTTCTGTATTTGAGGTACGTGACACACAGATCTGTTTTCATCTGATGCAATTTTTCATTGGATGACGCATCAGTGGACGTCTCGTGCTTCATTTACGCCGTCATTTATTTGCTTAATGTAAATCAACTTTTCAACCATTTTCAAAAACCTCTTTTGTGATATTTTTTTGTTTTTATTTACAGCATACTCGAGTTTGCATGTAAAAAGTAAAAAATATTCACATAAACATCTGGATAGATATTGATCTATTGATAGATATTCTCAAATATAAAACGCTGTCTCTGGAAAAAGTTGTATAAAATTGTATATTCTGTTGAATGACTAGCAAAAACACTGGTAAGATTCTATTTAGAGGTTATTGATGATTAATTACATAATCACATGATTTTTGATTTTGTTTTTCTGTCAGCTGTAAAATTTTGTTCTCAGTGAGACCACGTGCAGAAATATGAAGAGTGACATGGTCAGACAGGTTAGGGAATATTTTTGGAAACTAAAGGTGAAAAGAAAAATGATTTCCTGTTGGTCGTAATCCTGCTTCAGCTTTGACCTGTTACGCTTATTGTAGTTGTAGCAAATTAAGTAATTTACTAATGTGTTTGCCTGTTGTACATATTCTTAATTCATGTCCATAATTGTTTCTAACATGTTTTCATGTTTAAAACATTATCATGATAGGGTAGTGAATTTCTGGAATGTACCCATCCTGAATGTCTGTGTTCTGCAGGGGGTAGTGATGACACGTGGACAGAGTCGGAGGAGGTGCCAGAGGACGACAGTGCCGTCAGGTAATCTGATCACTTTAACATGATTAGTGTCCAGTGAACACCATACACTAGTCTGTCTGTGAATGTGACACTAATTACTTGTGATGGCAGTGAAACAAAACAGCGAGAGACCTGAGTGGAGTTGTGGGAAAAGTGATCCAGTGTGAATTATTTATCCAATTTTGAAATTGATGTCATGACAGAAGGACAACTTCAACATTTCTCTCTTTAGAGTGAGACCTCCACCGGGGAACATACCTTTTTCCACCAAGAGTTTTCAAAATTTTCCTCCACCTGTGTTCTTGTCCTACACACACTCTGTCCTTCCCTCTGTTCTGTCGTACTCAGGAACGGGGACTCGCAGCTCTTCGACAAGGTGCGAGGCCACGACATTAAGCTGCTCCGTTACCTCTCGGTTCGCTACATCTGTGACCTGATGGTGGAGAACAAGAAGGTTAAGTTTGGCCTAAAGTAAGGAACAGTTTTCACATGTTTACATTCAACTTTGTAGGAAGAAACCAAATGAAAGGCATCTGACTACTGACCCTGGGTTTATTTTCTAATTTAGATTTCTGCAGATTAACTTATTAGGACAGTTTATGTGAGCAGTGTGCTGCTTTTAATGTCTTGGGATTTGGTTTCATGTTGTGTCCCCCCATGTGTAAGGCCTAGTGTTCACAACGTGCTTTGTAATTTAGGGGATAATACACTGTGGTAGTTGGTGGCAACTGTTGGATCACAAAATGCTATTGGTGCTATTCTGGGGTTGAGTTAAGTACAAAGTTTGATTGTAAATAATTGATGATGAATAATCAAAGAGCATGTACAAGACAAATAGCATGTACAAGACAAACTGAGGAAGGATGGAAGCAGTGGTACGTGATATAAGCAGTTTTACTCCTGTGGCAAGAAAAAGTAACTGAAAGCTTTGTCTTTGAGGTGTGGTCAAATCGTCATATCTGTTACAAGTATGAACAGACACAATCTACTTTAACTGTTAATAAACAAATCATTGTAATGTTCTTGGTCATATTGAATATATATCATTCGACTGTTCACAATGTAGGTTGGAAAAATATGTGAGCCCTGAAGCTAATGACATCAACAAAAGCTAACTGGAGTCAGTGAAACAAGAAGATTTGAAACATGACTCAGAATGTCAGAAGACTGATGATTAGGAATTGTTAATTTACATAAAGCTAGAAATGATAGCAAAGTCATGTCATACTCATCAGTCCACAGTCAGACAAATTGTCTATAAAAGAGGAAAGTTTAGTTGTTTGGCTTCTCTCCATAGAAGTAGGTGTCTAGCTAAGATGACTCCAAAGGCACAACAGAATGATCAGTGAGGTAAACAACTATACACAGATCATGGCACATGGTTGAATAGAGCATGTGGTCCAAGGCAGAACACCACAGAGGAAGCTGCTGCTCTCCAAATCAAACATCACGAGGCTTGAAGTTTGCCAAAGAGCAGCATGACTCTCCACAAGACTTCTGGGAAACTTTGTGGACTGACGAAATGAAGGTTGAATGGTCGTCCACAAACTGGAAGGTTGGCGGTTCAAACTCTGCATAGTTTGTGTTTCATGAACTTAACAACAAATTGTGTTTTTATACTTAAATGAAGATCTGATCACACCCTATTTTGTGACCAGCTATTGCAGAAAACCAGGTGAAAACCAAAGGGATCCCATATTTATTCTTACCCTAACCCTATCACCTTAACTGAGGATATTTCTTGAAATAAGTTAAATGTGATGTATTATTTTTCAACTTTGAATTACAAGAACCCTTAAACAATTGAGGATGGGATTGAAACAGTGATTCACAGATTACCATAGCTGCAGTTCATTGCACTGCAGTGTTTTCATTTTTCACTGACTCCAGCATGTATGCTGGACCACAAGGAAAACTTCTTGTGTCTTCCTGTCTGTGCAGTGTGACATCGTCTGAGAAGGCGGACAAGGCCCAACGCTATGCAGACTTCACCTTGCTCTCTGTGCCTTATCCAGGTAAATGACTACAAATGACTTCTAAAGTTACTCCACTACAGCTAGACACATAATTAACTCGGAAGCATATTGCAACTACGTAAGTATTTGTGTATATATCTGCAGATAAGTAACAACAAAATACAGTACAATGATTTGGATGAGGAAATTAAGAAAAACTGTCTCCATTACATGGTTTGTCCACCAGATACCACTGATGAGTAAATTTTTACAGAAATAGCTTCCACTATTTTTGTATCTCAACATCTGTTTGTTATCAATATCACTTGGGCTGGAACCAATACCAATACATTTGCGTTCCCACTCAGCCCCTGCGGAGTAGTTAAGTAAATTGTCTGGACTTCAGGCATGTATGAAAGCAGTAGAAAATGGAAAATTTTTATTTTACTCATATCACTTATCCCCATATCTTACCTGCTTAGTATAATAGACCCAGCTACAAACCGGTAAGAAGAACCACAAGCAAAAAGTCAGTAATAGTTTTTATTGACAAATCGTTTCTTTAAAGCCCATTTGAAAGGTGTCTGTAGCTGTGACTGCTTGGCACCAAATACATCACCAAAAAATAATTAGGAAAACCCTGTGCATTAACACATAAAATAAAGTTGTCCATATCATGCATCCATCACTGTTATCATTATTGAATTTAAATGGACTGTGCTACAAATTGTTGACCCTCCGTTAATTATGTTAATATTCTCCACCTTGTAAGAAAACTGCTGAAGTTCAATTAAAAAAATGTACATAGTTGTGTTGTGAAAGTAAGTCCTCCAGAGATGCTCCCAGTTTTTACACACTTATTATTGTTCTGTCATGTGTTTCATGTTCAGCCAAATGATAGCTGATGATTTTCCTCTTGTTTTTGTTTAGGGTGTGAGTTTTTCAAGGACTACAAAGACAGAGACTATACAGCCGAGGGTCTGGTGTTTAACTGGAATCAGGTACAGTTTTCAGTCTGTGGTTGTGTGGCAACATTCACAATCAGTCAGTTAATACATATAAAATAATTTGTGAAAATACAGTGATAATCCAGACTTCACAAGAGAACATACATTAGATCTATCTCACGAAATAACCATGAAACATGTCCCCCAGTCTCCACATATCGAAATACAGTTTAACTTTGATATAAGATCATTTGTATAGCTTGTCCACATGATAGGGTAGACAACAAATGTCCCAGTGATGCACATACACTGTTACGCCAGTAAGGCCAGACTGCATCAATGAGAAGCATAGTTGGTGCATTATAGGTTTTAGCGCGTTTTGTATAAATCTAATGTCACTGTATCTTCTCTGACAGGACTATGTGGATGCTCCCTTGACAATCCCTGTGTGCTTTACTCAGAACTTGAATATTGACTGGACGCAATACCAGGTGATCTCTCCTCTCGTTTGTTGAGTTTGTGGTGTGTCAGTGCAATCTGTTGTCCAACCTACAAAGTGCTTTGGTCATAATTCATAAGCAGCTGCACTGTTCATGTACACACATAGTTACAGTGTAACCATACTGACCCACATGCACTAACTATCCCCACTACCATATAAACATACAGTGCAAATGGAAAGTATTCAGACCCCCTTCAATTTTTCACCATTTGTTATGTTGCTGCCTTATGTTAAAATAATTTAAATAATTTTTTTCCTCATCAATCACACTCAGCAACCAATAATGACAGCACAAACGCAGAATTATATATTTTTGTTTGCAAATTAATTGAAGAAAGCTGTGACACTCCCTTATTTAACCCTTGTGCCGTCCATTTCTTTTGATCATCTTTGATATGGTTCTACACCTTCATTGGAGTCCAGCTGTGTTGAGTTCAATTGATTGGACATGATTTGGAAAGGCACACACCTATCTATATAAGGCCTTACAGCTCACAGTGCATATTAGAGCGAAATGAGAGCCATGACGTCGAAGGAACTGCCCAAAGAGCTCAGACAGAGTTGTGGCAAGGCACAGATCTGGGCAAGGCTACAAAAAAAAAATCCTGCTGCACTTAATGTTCCAAAGAGCACAGTGGCCGCCATAATCCTTAAACGGAAGAAGTTTCAGACAACCAGGACTCTTCCTAGAGCTGGCCGTCCAGCCAAACTGAGCATTCGGGGGAGAAGAGCCTTGGTGAGAGAGGTATCCAAAAACCCAAAGCTCATTCTGGTTGAGCCCTAGAGATCCCGTGTGGAGATCGGAGAAAGTACCAGAAAGACAACCATCACTGCAGGCCTCCACCAATCTTTGGCAGAGTGGTCCGATGGAAGCTTCTTCTCAGTGCAAGACACATGAAAGCCTGCATAAAGTTTGCAATAAACCACCTAAAGGACTCCCAGACTGTGAGAAATAAGATTCTCTGGTCTGATGAGACCAATATTGAACTATTTGGCCTCAATTCTAAGCAGTATGTGTGGAGGAAACCAGGCACTGCTCATCACCTGCCCTATACCATCCAAACGGTGAAGCATGGTGATGGCAGCATCATACTGTGGGGGTGTTTTTCAGCTGCAGGGATGGGGCGTAATTGAAGAAAAGATTAACGCGGCAAAGTACAGAGACATCCTGGATGAAAACCTTGTCCAGAGTGCTCATGACCTCAGACTGCGCGAAGGTTCACCTTCCAACAAGACAATGACCTTAAGCACACAGCCAAAATAACACAGGAGCGGCTTAGGAACAACTCCGTGAATGTTCTTGAATGGCCCAGCCTGAGCCCTGACTTTAACCCAATTGAACATCTCTGGAGAGACCTGAAAATAGCTGTCCACCAACGTTCCCCATCCAACCTGACAGAGCTGGAGAGGATCTGCAAGGAAGTGGCAGAAAATCCCCCAATCCAGGTGTGAAAAAAACTTGTTGCATCATTCCCAAGAAGACTCATGGCTGTATTAGCTCAAAAAGGTGCTTCTACTAAGTACTGAGCAAAGGGTCTGAATACTTATGTTCATGTGATATTTCAGTTATTCTTTTTTAATTAATTTGCAATTTTTTTTATAATTCTGTGTTTGTGCTGTCATTATGGGGTGCTGAGTGTAGATTGATGAGGAATAAAATGAATTTAAATTATCAAACAAAGATCAGGAGCAAGCTTATACATAAGACAGACAGTGTAGTGTAAGGATAAATATAAGGGGAAAATTGTCTGGTAAAGGGTTAAAACCTCCCGCTTTATTGCTGTCTTTCCTCACTTTTACCAACTGTGTGTGTGTGTGTGTGTGTGTGTGTGTGTGTGTGTGTGTGTGTGTGTGTGTGTGTGTGTGTGTGTGTGTGTGTGTGTGTGTGTGTGTGTGTGTGTGTGTGTGTGTGTGTGTGTGTGTGTGTGTGTGTGTGTGTGTGTGTGTGTGTGTGTGTGTGTGTGTGTGTGTGTGTGTGTGTGTGTGTGTGTGTGCCTGTGCCTGTGCCTGTGCCTGTGCCTGCCAGTCGTGGGACCTGGTGGAGCAGACCCAGAACTACCTGAAACTGCTGCTCCACATCATCAACAGTGATGGTAGGTGGTGGTTGTACGATCCCGACACTTCAGTTCAGTGGTGATGCGCAGGTACTGTCAGTGAGCTCAGATTACAGACACTTTAGTAAAGACACTTTACAGGAAGTCACATTCACCCATTCACACACATTCATACCACACTTCTGTTTATTGCTTTTTTCTGTCACATTGACCCTGTTTTCACCTGGCAGTAACATCCGATCACAAGTCGACAGCTCTAAGTACAGATGAAAACACTCTCAGAACGTATTGAGTACGCATTGAAATCGGATCTAAAAAAACAAACACATTAACAAAATGATAAAAATGTGCAAAAAAACTATTGTAAAATGAGGCATGCCTTGCTCACATCACACATGCTCCCCCACTCTCTCTCTCGCACTTTTTTGTTTTTCACTCCGTTGACCAACTATTTTCACTTCCTCAACAGTGGCACATAACACACAGAAACTTCTCCTTTGCCTTGAGACACTGCAGCATTTATTAACAGGCAGACTAAACCTGAATTGCAAATTCTTAGAGCTGTCCACTTGTGATTGGATCACTCAGGATGGAAGTTACTGCCAGGTGAAAACGGGGTCTAATAAGTCACGTGTCCACATTCAAATAGCAGTGAGAAAGGGTATGTGACTTTTGGCCACAATAGGGACCCCCTACTCAACCCCTGTGTGAGCGGAAATTAGCTCTAAGTAACTTTTTAAAGTAGCGTATTAATTCCCTAAATATCGATGCAGAGAACTGCATTGAAAATAGAATGATTGGGAGATGTTGAAGGCAGTTGTGTGTTTGCGGTAAAGCGGATCGTAGTTATGGCAACTGGAGCAGTGGAAGAACTGGAAAAGCCACCCGCATTATTTAAGTCCCGTGTATAGGAACACTGTGGCTTTTCTGTAAAATACACAGATGATGGTGGCAGTGGCGCCTCAAGAAATTATTCACAGGGCAGGCCAGATGGGCCGACTGAAAATCTTGGGGTAATACATGGAGCCAACTTGCCTTGTGAATTGTCCAGGCTTCTGCAGCTGGTGGTGTGATGGTGTCAGGGTTTGAATGTCACAGTTGAGTCTAGTTGTTGACCATGTTCATTTCTTTATGGCCACATTTCACCATCTGCTAATGGCTACTTCAAGCAGGATAATGCTCCAAGCAACAGTCCTCTCAAACTGGTTCCATGAACATGGCAGTGAGTTCAGTGAACTTCAGTGACCAGATGTTAATCCAGTAGAACATCTTTGTGATGTGGTAGATCAGGAGATTGGCAGCATGGATGTGCAGCTGATGAATCTGCAGAGATGATGCGATGCAGTCATGTTAACATGGAGCAAAACCACAGAGGAAAGTTTCCATCATCTTGTGGAATCAGTCATATGAAGAACTGTGTCTGTTTGAGAGCAAAGTGAGAGACCACCCAGTATTTCTATGGTGTTCCTAATAAAGTCCTCAGTGATTGTATTTAGTCTGTCTATTAATCATAAACTGAGGATCCTTTAAAATGTGGCTGAAGGTGGTTTTGTGTTGTTCCAGATGAGAGTGGCCTCCTGGTGCACTGCATATCAGGCTGGGACCGGACTCCTCTGTTTGTGTCCCTCCTCAGGCTCTCCCTGTGGGCAGTAAGTTCCTCTCCTTTTGCCTTTTTTCATTCTCTCTATTCTCCCCTGGTGTCTCTCCTCATGACACCCAGTCACTCAGAAGCTCATTTGGCTCCTCCAACATTCATTAATGACTTGAGTAATCCCACGGTGAAGCCATCTGCCTGGTACCGGCCCCCCTTCTCGTTCTTACCATTTCAAACAAGCGCTTTAATTACCCTCTTCTGTATTCACCACCTTTATTAAAAATAGAAATGGTGCAGTCTTTCCCTCCAGACTTGGTGCACACTTTACAGACTACCCTACTCGAGTGCTTTTCAAACAGAATGAGAAATCCAGTTTAGGTGTCAAGCGCTGAAAGACATTGTGGATGATTAGACTCTGTGGCACATATATATGTAATTTTCACACAGGGGACATTTAAGATTTTTGACTCACTTTTTGTCCATGTCACAGGACGGCGCGGTGCATGCCAGCCTGGAGCCAGCTGAGATCCTGTATCTGACCATCAGTTACGACTGGTTCCTCTTCGGGTAAAAATAATAATTTACTTTATCACCATCATAATTTAATGACTTACCTGTGAGCCATATTTCACAGGGCATGAGCTGACATGAATACTTTAGATGTGCATTTGCAAATGTCTTGGTGCCATCTTATTTTAGAGGCGTTGTGTTTGTATAAGTGGATAGTAAGTAGTTAATGAAGCATTGGGAGCAGTGGGAGAAGATGGCTAGGCCAACATGAGATGAGACAAGTGTATCTTTGCTTTTAACCACATCCCACTCTCTCTCTCTTACACACACACACACACACACACACACACACACACACACACACACCCTCTTGGGTTTCTCCTTTCATAATAATCAGCACTGTCTCCAATTATCATTAGAAGCAGAAATGGTCTGTTCACTGTCAGCTAGCCTATGTAATAATACATCAGCAGGCCTGCTCAGGCCCCTTGGGCCACTGGTCAAGCAGCGTCAAAGTGTGTGTCTGTGTGTGCTTGTGTTTGCTTTAAAGAGGGAGAGCGGAGAGGAGGGTAGCTCCTACACTTCACCTCAAAGTGATTCACCTGAGTCATATTTGGACTCGGGAGGTCTGTACTAGGAAGCGAGGTTAATTTACTCAAATTTAACGCCTGGTTATGGCTGCCTGACTTTGAGTTAAACAGGACAACGAAACAGTAGGACGAGGGCACAGGGATTCTGAGCAGATAAGAAACACATTGTCAACCGGGTAAATTCACGAGAAAAGTGTTTCTTTGTCATATTTACTCTAGAATCCTAATTAATAGATAACATGATTGAGATGTAAGGACACATGGGCTACAATATGTGAAAACAATTAGGATACTTGAATTAAAGTCTACACATGTCTCCACTTCTGAAATCAGCTCTTTTCTCACTGATAATGAATGAAGATATTCTCCCTAATGCACTTAAACTGTATGATGCTTGTGTGTAAAGTATTTACTTTACATCTCACACAAATATCCCAAACTCTACTGGTTTAACTGAGCTAAACAAAAGGAAAACATATATTCACAAAATGACGTTTGTCATTTGTAGTATGAATCTCTAATGCACCTGTGTGAAGCTGCTTTGCAAAAATCTTCATTCAGCATCACTCTTTATTCTCCTATAAAAAAGTGCCCACATTTCTAAATGCCACTGTAGGTTATACATGTCAGACTAGAATCAAATCAATGAAACCTTATTAGAGAATGTCTCTTTTTTTATAGCAGCTGACAACATATACAGTATAATATTTCTCATCTTTTGTGCTAAGTCCAGATGTGATATATAGTGTATATTTATAATAACCTTGTGATGCGTTAAAAGAATCTGAAATTAGCTGAAATGGAGGAGAAATCATCCTGCATCATTTTCACAGGCAAATCAGTTGGTCATAGCAAATAACATGTGAAGACATATTATGGAGAAGGTTGAGGGGGCAATCAATTCTGACAGCTCAATATCCACCCTTTATTTACAGGGTGATCAATTGTTTTGATTACCTAACATAATTTGATGTAGTTCACATGCCTTAGAGTAAGGGGAAACAATTGAGTTTCCATTTTAACATAACAAAATCCACCATCCAATGTGTCTTTGTCCAAGATATTAAAATACAAAGGAACAAAGTAACATGTCAGTTTGAATAGGAGATGATCAAATAACTGAAGATTGATGCTGTGAAATAATTTCAGATTCACATTATCCTCCTCATGTTCTCCTACAGTGGCTTTAATGGGGATATTTGTGCAATAGTCATAATACAAATAGCAGCATAATAGTCAACAGCACAAATCATTATCGGGAATCCTATAAAAATACATGTTCTGTATGTAGGCCTGCTACTATGGATATTGAAAATAGGCTGGACCTTTTTTATACTGCAAATCCTGCGATCGCATATAAAGCGTGGTTGATCGTGAGAACATTTACTGTAAATGTCCATAGAAAACACGACTTACGCATCCAGCCAACGAACTGCACATGATAGTAGTATTCAAGTCAAGTCAAGTTTATTGTCAATTCCTGCAGTATTGTTCCAGACATACAGAGGAATTGAAAAAACGTTTGTCTCAGACCCACGGCGCAGTAGTACCAACCAAAAAAACAAAACAGAAAATAAGATATGTAATACATTGAATAAATAAATTCTAAATAGTGCAAAAGTAAGAGTAAGGCAAAACCACACAGGATAGATAGACAAAATTCCACGACAAGTATCACCGATGGAAACCATAAGTGTCAGCTTGGCAAAATAGCACAAAGCAGGACACATAGCAGACATAAATATATATATGAACGTCATCAGGATGCCCCGGTGGACTCTGATGGTTCTAAATTCCGTCACATGCTGAGGGACCCTCTCTCATTTCTTACGCCGGAATGAGAGAGGGTTCTTGTGCGCATGGGTGGTGCTTATACAGGTAAACACCGAGTTAACTACGAACAAAAGATGCTCGGAGTTTTAAGATCGAGGGTAAATTACCATGGTTACTTGCCTCGGGTTAACCCTATCCACCTTTCGTAATATGGGTTAACCGGGAAGTTACCCCCGACGTCACAAACTTACTCCTAAACTTACTCTGATAAGCAAGTTACCTCGCTTTGTATTACAGTCCTCAGGTTGTTTCTGGGATAATCTGTTGACCTCTGTTCTCTGTCATTTTCATAAACTCTGTCAGCTGTAACCACTGTTACACTCAGAATACTGTAGATCCTGCCCCAGTGCTTCTCCATTTTCTAAATCAGTAGTGTTGATATATTTAAGGGGAAAAAAATAATTTTATAATAGCTCATAATGATCCACAGCGAGTTAAAGAACCAGTTAACCCGATATGTTTGATTGTATGTGCTGAGCTTTAACATTCTTCAAATTCTTTAATGTTCCTCAATACAGTGAACATTTCATTAGATAATTTCTACAGGAGGATAGCACAGACCTTTCCGTTATCTGTCTTTCAGGGACTGTTTCAATGAACTGTTATTTAAAATTGGGTTTGGATATAACTTTACCAAAAGTTTCACTTACAAAGTACTTCAAAGTAATATCAGAAAAAAATGATTGCCAGTTGTAGGATTTTAATTGAAGTTTAATGAGCTCATTTTGTAAGATGCGTCTTTGCGTTAACAACATGGGGCTTTGTTGAATAGTTTGTTGATCGAAATAAGTAGCAGCTGGAATGTAATAAAGTAAATTTTTCTATTTCTATCTCCAGTCACATGCTGCCAGATCGACTCTCCAAAGGGGAGGAGGTGAGTTTTCTCTTCTCTTCAACTAAGTTAATTTTTTTCTGTGATGATGATAATATACAGTAGTTTATCCTGTTCAGTGAAGTGTCAAGTCAGAATCCAACTGATGAAGCGACTGATTAATAAAATTTCTTTTGGAAAATTTGAATTCATCTGTGCTGAAAGGAAACATGGATTTATTCTTAAAGGCTCTGATGAAAAGACAAAGTGGCATCACAGTTCACAGAAAAGTTCTGCTTCAGCTAAATTTTTTTTAAGAGAGACACATTTTATATAGGTTTGTTGTATGTGTAATTATAATTGTAAAGCGAGCCTGATCTTATAGTTATATCTGTGAATACATATTAAGAAGAAGAAGAAGCATGATTCTTTTGTTGCTGTCTGAGCTCGGAAGTATACCGGCAGAGCCATTATTATTCACTGAGTGTAGCTTATCACACATATTTATAAGCTATTTTTAAGTAACAAGAAAGTTCAGAAACTACAAATAAGATATCAGTTGTATTGTTATCAACCACAGAGTAATACACATTTATTTTATATATTTTTCAGCTATAAAATGTCCTGCTTACACATCTCTTGGTACGAGTCCTTAAAACAAATTCAGGGGGATCCTTAAAATTGAGTGTGTTATGTATTTAATTTTCGGAAGCAGAAATAACAATGCAGAGTCTCTGTCTCAGCAGAGCAAAATACAACAGAAACATGTCTTCTCACTTGTCTGACCTGCACAGTGTTCTTCTCTTCAGCTGTGAAGAGTAAAAAACAAAGTTAATGCTGCTGGGATCAAAACTTGTTCTCTCTCCCTCAGATTTTCTTCTTTTGCTTCAATTTTTTGAAGCACATTGTCTCAGAGAAGTTCTCTGCAGTTAGGAAACAGAGGTGTGTACCTCATTTTATCTTTTTATTTCTTTCTATCTCTCTCTCTCTCTCGCTTCACTTGTCTGTTGTCATGTGTTCACTCTTACAGTGAAGAACCAGATTTCAGCTGTGTGAATGTAGCATCCAGTATTCTCTCCGATCTTCTTATGAGTCCGATGTTACTTCATCACATATTCTTTTTACCTACAGAAGGAAGAACTCCCACTTCAAAGACAGTGATTTCACTGTGGAAGATCTCTGCCAGTTGAGTAAGTCAGAGAGTCAGTGCCTCCCTCCACACATGACTGCACAATGCACCTCTCTCAGCCCTTTGATTGATATAGGCCAAATAACATTAATTTAACTGTATTAATTAATGTATTGTTTAATCGGCTCTTGCTGCCACTTTAAAGAGAGCTACATTACAAAATACAGTTTAATATATGAATAGAAGGAGACTGGTAAAGTCTATTAGTCATGAAAACTCTAAACATTCACATCCACAGTCTGAGGTCAAGTGGAAACCATGAACTGGCCTTGAATGATTTTTGATAGAACCTTATTTTATTTATTTTGTAATGATACATTGGTTTTAAATTAGTGTAAATAGTTAATAAAACACCAGTAAGTATAACACATGAAATAATGTATCAATAAAAATTGTATCAATTTTATGTTCTAATAATTGCACATAATTACCAGAATACTCTGAAGAGAAAATAGCATTTAACGGAGGTTTATAGTGAGATTTTTATTGTCACAACGTAACTACACATCTGTATCGAATGCAATAACTGTGATGCAGATTGAATACTCCACTTCTCGGTGTAGCAATTAAACGTGGGAGCAAAACTCACAGGCCTCTGCTGTATGGTTGAATACAGAGTCAAAGGATCGGGGCAGTGTGACCAGTCTGAGCAGTGAGTTCTCCCTCATCACTGAGGAGGTGGGCACCAGCGCCAGCCTCACCAATGACTCTGTGGATCTGTTTTCCAGCCAGCCCCAGGCCTCCGGCTGGTCAGTATCTCTCACACACACACGCAGAGACGCAGACACACTGCTTAGTAAAGATTAGATGAGATAAGATTTTACTACTTTGAAAAAATAATCTATCTATGGCAGTCGGTGTTAATATTGTGTTGGTGACCACAAATGAATCAACAAATGTGAAACACTGAGACCTGTAAAATACTTTCGTTCATCATGAAACTAGCGGATCAGAGGAGGTCAGCTGAGTAGACAGTCCTTCATTGTGTCCCAGGACACATTTGTGCTCTCAATGACAAAATACTTTGGCCACATGAGTCACAGACCGACTCCCAATGTGGTACGAGTGATCGGATATCAAATGAGTCATCGGATCTCAAATGAGTCCTCAATGCATTGGTAATAAAGTGGAAATAATTTTACATGAATGTGGAGATCCAGAAGATGGATGTGATGTGCATGCCCTCCTTCATCTTTGTTGCGGTCGTCCATTGATTTCTGAATCCCCCTCACTAGATGTCCAGTCACGTAAGGAAGTTCCACCTCTGTAAAAAATCATACAGGAAATATGCAATATCATCTAAACTGTAAAATATGATTTGTTCATTTTAAGTGAATTCAACTGGCAACATCTAGTTTTATTCTAAGAGGGCTTCAGAACTTATAAACACGAGTTCTTCTGAAATGGGATTTTTCTGACTAGAATATTACGTTGAATGAATGAACATCTTGAGAGTTTACTCAACTCATTAAATGAAGTTACAGAAACAAAGCAGCATATTAACAGAGTTCCCAGCATGCATTGTTAGAGAGTTAAAACAGACATATTTTTTTTGTAGTTTGAATCCATTCATGATGGAAATTAACTGGGTGTCTTTATTACATGTAAACAATGCAAAGTTATTACTAACAATTTAAAACGTAAGGCATTCTCTGAAAAACCTTCTAAAACATCATCCTTAAAGGGTGTTCTGGAAAATCTTGATGTTCAGTAAAATATTTGATTCTCAGCCACTGAAGCAGAAAAAACACAGGCTATTGGAGACGCTCTACCTCGCCATGTTAAAGATACAGTTTATCCAAATCAACTCCAAAATGCAATGAGTTCCTCCCTGGGTCATACCCCATCCCTCCACAAAATTTCATGGAAGTCGATTCAGTAATTTTAGTGTAATCCTGCTGACGGGCAGACAAACGGATGGCAACGAGAAAAAAACAAAACATCAGAGACCTTAAACTTTTTATTATAAATCTCTCGCTTTGACTTGGCTAGAAATAATTAGCACTTTCGTCAACATTTTCATTTCAGTAGAATTTATTTTTATTGATTTAAGTTTTTTATATTGATGATCGTTAGGGCAAAGGCAATGACTTTCAATCCAAGACCAATGTTAAAGCTCACAAATGTTTTACATTTCATTTTTGTATCAGCTTCAGAGGCTGAGAAATAAAGGTTTGAGTGACGCTGTTGCATCAGGTCAGTCTCTGCGGTGATATGGACAGAAATTAGATTAATGTTGCTATAACTGTTTTCAAGCAGCAGAGAAACTTACACTTAGTTGAATAAACTTAAAGGGATGTTCCTGGTGGCCTCTGCTGAGTTAGCATTGACTGTTCTGGTCTTGAATCGACATCACTTGAAGCTACCAGGTATCTGAGTGGCTAACAGAGTGTTTCGCTGGATGACAGTGCATTTAAATTGAGTCAGGTTAAACTTAATTGCATTTTACCCTCTGTGGCTTCATTAAAATGAATGAGCTGGCTGCACTTTTTTGAAGATGCAGAGCAGAACACAACCCACCAATTTTAGTTCTCAGATACTGAATCATGTGATGATCCATGTCAGTCAAAATCCACTCCCGTCAGTATATTCAGCTACATTTCTCTTTAAAATCACTGTTAAATGTTGAAAGTCCTCATTGTTCATGCTGCAGATGCTCCTCCTCCTCCTCCTCCTCTGTTGATGATGTGTTGTCCTCTCTCCTCAGGAGAAAAGGCACCACCTCCTCTCCTCAGATGGTTGTTTGGAGTAAGCAGAACCCTCTGGACGAACACCTCTCCCATCCACTTATCGAGGCCAGGTCTTCCAGCTCATCCTCCTCCAACCAATCAGAACACGCTGCCACGCGCACTGGCAGCAGCCCATTGGCTGTCCCCGGGAGAAGGTGAGGAAGCGAATGCAGCTTTGTCATGCGGCCCACGTTTGCTTGACATCTTATTTTTGTACACACACATGAGCGATGTAAATTTTGGATGATGACCAGAGGCACTGAGCTTCTTCATTTTGGTCATAAAGCAAAGGTTGACAAACCAGCACAGCCTGTCGCCTGAAACTGTGGCTTTCGTATGTGCGACGAGATGGTCTCTTCCTCTGCTGTGCAGCACTGACGATGAATATGAAACAATAGTTATTTTGCCATATCACATCATAGGAAACAGAGACATAACCTTGCTGTTACTTTGCTTCTTTCGTGTTGAGGTTTATGAAGCGTGTCCTATCTTGTTAAAATATGATTGTGGTTTTATTGTGATAGTCAAGACAATGAAACCTGAAACTGTCCCACCTATGATAATAGAGAGTAGCGAGTTAGATACTTATGCGATAATAATGTCTTATTTATACATACAGATCACATATTCATAGTTACAGAATATTTTACATACAGATGGATGGAACATGCCCAACATGCTTTCTCATCATGCAACAAAAGATTGCACAGTGAGATTACAGCTGTTGTCCCTCTATGCTAATCACAAAATATGCAATGTGCATCTGGAGGAAGGCTAACGGCAGTAACAAAATTACACCCTCGTAATTCTATGGGCAGCACCAAGCATCATCGAGCATCGCAGAGTCCACCTCCCCTCATCCCACCTCAGTCTGCCCCTTGAGTGCAAAAGCTTGATCCGGGAGGATAACAGTCACCAGACTTGCTAAATGAGTCCGACCTTATCCATATATTTTTCTCCGGTCCGTGCTGACTTAGCTTAATTCTTGCCCCGCCCTTACTTCCCTCTCTCTCTGGGATGATTGCACCACTTGTGGTGGTGATTTGTCTGGCTGCTCTTGCCCAGCTAGTTGAAGGACACCAAAGACACAGAAGGTCTGAAGATCTGCTTCACTCAATCCAAATCCAAGTGTCTCCTTTTCTGATGTTGATGAGTGTAGTTATGTCATTAGCAATCACCATGGTAACAATTATTTATTTCTGTCTTTGCTTGTCAGGTTTGCAGCAGAGTACACTCGGTCAGGTTCCTCCCTCTCCACTGAGTATGGCAGTTGGCAGATAGTTTCTGGTTGTGGCAGCATCCATGACCACGCTCCCTTCCCCCCACAACTGGCCTCCGCCTCCTCCACCTCATCAGCCATCGCTGCTGCCCATGACTCCCCCCTGCCCTTCAGTTTTAAGGATGATGGACCCAGTGGGCGAATGTAAGTAACTCTTGTTGTCAGCTTTGTTGTCAATCTTAATGAAGTAATATCAGTCAGTGAGAATTAAAGAAGCCATTCATTACTTTATTTCCTCTGGGTTGCTGCAGCCTTCAGAATCTCACTTTATAGGCGGCTCTCTTTCTGTCCATGGATTCGAGCAGTAGAAGAGGAGGAGAATAAAGGGAGAGGAATTCTTCCAACAGGGTCTCCCTTTGTCTCATCCGCCTTCTCTTTGCTCTCAGCGAGGAACACATTTTAGTTTCTGCTTGATCAGACTGCCAAACTGAGTGTACCACCAGTATCAATTCAGAGTCAAAAATGGCAAATAACATCTATCCACCTCTATCTGGAGGAGATGTAGGGAGAGAGAGAGAGGCAGGCAGTTGATGATGATGATGATGATGATGATGATGATGACTGTGTGAGCTCTGTGATGTGGCCGAAGTGGAGTTGATCCAACAGCCTCTGTCTGCATCTTCTCATTTGTCAGACAGCCTTCCTCTTGTGTTTCTAAAAATCATAATTTTAAAACAATTTTAAAAATAGGATATTGGTCTTGTCATCTCGCACCCTCTTGTCTCCTCTCCCTCATTTCTATTTCCTCACCAGGTGTCCCTTCCCCTCTGAGCGCCAGGCGCGTCTGGAGGCAGTGCGGGAAGTCTTCCTGGCAGCTTACAGCTCCACCGTGGGACTCAAGTCGTCCGTGCCGAGCCCCTCTGCCGCCATCTCCGGCCTGCTGGAGCAGTTTGCCCGCGGCGTCGGCCTCCGAGGCACCAACGCCATCGTCTGAACCCTTTCAATGTGACTTTAGACCCTCCTTCTGCTGCCATCCATCCACAAAGTCTGGGCTCAGTACAATAAAGTGCCAAATACCTCTGTTCAATTCAGGGGTGATGCTTTTTTTTTTTTTTAATTATGTTTTTGGTTTACCCTGACCTGGAATAATTTTTTTTCTGTGCTACTCCAGCTTTTCTCTGGACTTTGAATCTTACATGTTGAGTTCACCTGTGACATTCAGAAGACGTTTTCAGCCACAGTATCAAAAAGGGATAGAGAGTGCTTTCTAGCTGCTGAAATGTATATGGCTGAAAACATGGGGTTGGTAACCCATTACAGGCAGAATATATAGGATTCTTCCTTCCTCTGTTCTTCCTTCATCTCTCCACACTTTTCTTTTACCCTGAAGAGTCCTTGCAGTGTTCTTTACTGATTCAAGCACAAGAAGGTTCTTTATTTCAGATGAATGTTGAAGGTTAGATAAACACAGCACTTGATTTGTTCTGACAGAAATGGCAGCAAGCTTCTTTTTGGCTGTTAATTTGACACAGAATCCGATGATCGAATAGATTATAGGGTTTACAGATAATGTGCAGATCAAGAGGATAAATTAGATTTTTTAAATGAGGAATTCATAATAAAAAATAAAATACAATATGTACACTGTTAAAGTTGTTGGCCACTGTAACTATTATTCCCAGTAAATACTCCTGTCCATGAAGAGATCTTTTTTGTAGTGTGACTACACTGTAGGGAACAAAGGAGAAAATCCCCATCTAGGCTGTGAGATCTGTGTAGGTTTATTGCTGGGGTTTTGTCCTTGTCTTGCATCTGTGACCTGGTTAGGGATTTCTGTTTCGGCAAAATCCCACTGGGATTAATGGTTCAGTATGTTCAAAATGAGTTCAGAATGAAATCCTGCTGTGAGGAAAAATGAATAGTGAAAGTGGAGATACAGAGGCACATAAACAGTTTCTTGTTGAAGGCATTCATCTTATTGCACTTCATACGCAAGAAAAGTGATGGAAATAGTCTGAGTAAAAAATGAAAAACGGAAGCTTGAGCAAGAAGCTCAAACATGGCTCACATTCCCGTCTCTGGAAGTGCGCAGGCCTTTTGGACAGTCGGTTTTGGAAAGTCATGAAAATTTTCTGGTAGTGTCCTTGTGCTACAAAGTAACCTCTTCACAGCGGGGGTGCAGGAGGAACAATTTCAGTGGCCAGCAACTGTTGAGATGTAATAACGGCATTTTAGTAATATGATTTGGTGGGGGGGTGGGGGGTCGGGGGTTTGGGGGTCTTATCCTTATACTAGATAACATTTTAGTTTTATGTGTATTTATATTTTTAGAGTTGATCATCAAACATGCAGTGGGGAAATGGGTTCAAATTGCAAAATTTTCACAAATCATAACCAGGGAAATGAAGTGCTGAATGTATTTAATCTTTTCACCTGGCCAGTTCTCCCATATCCAATAATATCTTTTTGTTCTTCAGGAGCACTGACAGCGTAGCATAAGAGGTGGGGAGCGATTCAGTAGTAAAGTTTTGGTAGTGAATCTTTGAACTGAGGTCCTTTTTCAACGTTCTTTGTCGTGGGACAGTGAAGCGAGATCCACTGGAGATTTCTGCACAGCCATGAGCACATGCATGTTGTACAGAAACATGTGCGTCTTCTTCCAGTTCACAATTAGACACATTTCTGACTGGACTGCTCTCGGGTAGGTCCACACTGTTAGGTGATTTTCTCGACAGAATTCTGTTGAGAGATTTTATTTAAAACTACGGTTTTGGCGGCTGCTGTACCTCAGGACTGTTGTTGTGCCTTTGTTATCTTCAGTGACAATGGATCAGACCTCTGCTTTAACTGGTCCAGTTTCAGGTGTACTTTCTGTTTCTTAAATGGTTTTACGACCGGGGGGGGGGGGGGTGTTGCAGCGTTAGCTTTTTGGGGTTTCCCTACAATTGCTCTCTTGGCAGCAAGATGAGTAAAGTCTTTGTTGTCGGGCAGTTACACAAAGTTGTTGTGTTTTCTTGACACTCTTCATAAAGATGATGAGGGGGAATTACAGTCAACGGACCTGTCTATCAATTGCCCTCAGAAGAGTGACACGTGAAGAAAATGTTATTATCTGCCTTTGAAAATGTCTGTAGCCAGAGAAGATTTTGTTGATTTGTGGTTTAATTATAGCAGGACTTTTGGGAAATATGTTTTCGCCACTTTCTTTCTGATAATGAAATCAGGAGATTGACACTAATATCATGTATAAGTGCAGGGCTGTGTTTAGCTTAGCATAATGATGCCATCAGCTAGCTTAGCTAATTTTAAAGTTAAAAAATACACATGCCAACACCTCAAAAGCTCAATTGTTAACATGATCGTTGAAGACAAACAAATGGTGACAGTGCCGTTTAAACTTTTAAGGGAAGGGAAGTGTTAATACACTGAGGTTTGTCTATAAGTACGGCTTCAACAAACAAGTTACGTGTTGATCGGTCGGTTTTAGAAATGTTGGTCCGTGTGTTTTAGTTTGGAGTGAGTGAATGGCTGCTTAATTTACACCATTGGTTGACCAGTCCAGTGTTGGATTCTGAAATGGTTTGGCGTGAACAGAACTAGGATGTCATTTATGAGCTACTAACAGTTCTACTGTCAAGCTGTTTGCGGAGTTCTTCCAAGATCTGGAGTTAACATAGTTTGACAACGGTGTCAGCAGCCCAGTAGGAATGCCATTTGGCAGTCTAATTTCATAACCAAATACCCAACTTTATATGTATGTATAGTACAGACATTCAAATATAAAATTTTACATACACGGTTCAGCTGTATATTTGGTTCTTATAGTCTTATTTAACTTTAGACAGAGACAGATTAGCTGTTCCACTTGCTTGCTTCCAGTTAGGACACAATTTACATGATGTAAACTAAAGAAAGCTAATGAGCATATTTCCCAAAATGTTAATTTCTATGGTAGAATTCATTGCTCTGCTAGACTAGGCCAAAGTCTACTTTCTTAATACCACAAAACACAATTGTTAGGGCTGTTTTCAACCCCTCGCGAGTTTCCACCCCTATTTTTCTGATACTTCACGACATTTGTCAGTATATGATTTAAATGACCATGTGTATCAGTTTTTTAGCATGGACTGTCACAATTGTTTTATTTTGCTCCAAATGAGCTGACAGTAGAACAATCTGTCCAGCATCATGGCCACATCTCCGTCAGGTTTCAAGCTTTCTTTTATAGATCTCTTTCCTTCAGATTCAGTCAGTATTTCATATCATTTTGTATTATTTTGGCATCATTATCATGTGAGCCTGTAGCTGCATAGCAGCCAGACAGTCACAGGAATAAAAAACCCTGCATAAAAACCATGTCATTTTGCAAATTGCTGAAGTGATCACTAAAATATAAAAAAGATTTTTAATCCTTGATTACTTTTCGAATAATTGTTTTCACTTAGTTTGGACTTTTTCATTCTCTGGATTTGCATGACATGCTCAAAGTTTATCTCAAATTGCTTTTTATCTCGGAAACTTTTTTTGAAATGCTGCATTGCACTCGTCCTGATGTTCTCCGTGTAAAGAGTTTTCTTTCTGTACAATTGATGCATTTCTAATTGTTTTGTTTTTTGTTATAAATTCTGCTTAATTGTTGGCAGGCGACAGGCTATAATGAAAGATGAACTGAGCAGCAGGTGGCAGTTGTGAATAAAGACAAAAAGAACACATTTGTGACTTTCTTGTTCAAATGAATCGGTTTTAGCCATAATCTGTATATAAAAATGAATGTAGTCACTGAAAATGAAGCCAATGAGAAAGTGCCTGAAGCCTGTATTCCCTGGAATCACCAGCAGAGGGTAACTCCAATTGTTAATAAAGAAGTCAGTTTCTATAGAAGTCTGAGATCATGACTTGATTAATAACATTAAAAGTTTATGGTTCAATCTCTAGTTTCAAAGCTTCAATACAGCATGATGTTCATTTTGTAAATTATGGTCCATTTAGAGTAAAATAGACCATGAAGCACCGTATGCATTATCTACTTCCCTTAGTCTGAGTTCACACCAAACGCAAAGCGAATTTTCACATCGTGTTACTCGTGCGGATTTGGCCACAGGCGCGAGTCAACACTACCCGGGAATATCTGCCCATTTTCTGTCGTACACAGACGTCAATGGCGCCGGGAGGATCTTAACGCTATCGCTGGCTTTCACGACATTGCATCACGTGAATATTTTGCTCGAGTTTAAATATTCCAACTGAATTTCGCTGTAATCGCATTGTCTTTGCATTGAATTTGTATATAATCTCATCGCACCAAAAATTAGCTTCGCGGTTGGTGTGAACACAATAAGTGACACAGCAGACGTTAAGTGAGTCTTTTCTTAACACACAAAGCCTAAATGTAAACTTTGTCAAATACGAATTCAGTGGCCTATATGATGTGATTGCATGAAGCAGCTATAAAACTGGATGTTTCCCATTCCAATTTTAAAGCAGATATAACTGTGTTTAACTCTAACTGTCATAATGAAGCTGGTGTGACGTATACATTCTCTATTTGCCCCTTTAATTCAGAGGTCAGAGGTCTAGGCCACCCAAACATGGACACTGCAGCAGGCCAGATGATTGCTGGAACCTGAACCCTGTCAGCCTGTGTTTTGTGTTTTTTTTTAATCAAGTACATGTTCTCATTGGCTCACACTAAAATGTTCTTAGAGTTAAAGAATTATTAGTTACTGAAATAAAATTTTTATTAAAAGGCTGATGATGGCATTAAATCAAATCCCAGTGCTTAGGAGGGGTGATTAATGCCACAAAGGAGAGGAGTATGGCAGGCTTCCCATCCTATCTTCATCAAGTTTCTCCCAGCACTTCTGCTTCTTCTCTTGTTTTACTTGTCATTTTCCCTCTTAAAAAAATTCCCTCAACCTTTCCACTTTCTCTTCTTCTTTGCCAGTTCCCTGTATCCTCAGAATTCACTTCTCTCCCTGTTGCAGTTCACTTGCAGCGTCTTTCCTCCTTTGTATTTGCTCATCAAGCCTTTCTCATCTAAATTTTTTCATTTTATTTTATTTGCTGGCCTCTCCTCCCATTCCTCTTGTAGTTTCTTGCATTTCAGTCACCCTTGAAACCAGTCATGAAAACATTTTGCCAGATTAATATTATTTAACAGCTTTGAGATTAAACAGGAAATGCTACGCACACAAAATCAATACCGTCCTCTAAAGCAGATTTTAAAAGCTACATCTTTTACTTCCCTGACCCAACTACAACTGAGCTCCACACAGAGAAGCCCCAGCCAGACAATATGTGTGAACCTAGAACCCCTTATGCTGTGGGTTGACAGTGCTGACCACTACACCACTGTGCCAACCTCAAATGGAAAAATAAATGGTTACACTGTTACAAAACAGGGTGAGCAGAGGCCAGTGTAAATATAATTGAGTGTGGTTGACAGAAAATGGATAAGTGGACCTTAAAAGATATTTGGCTTTAAAAGGGTAGGATGTTAAGGAAAATCTAATCCAGAAGGATAAAGTATTAAGATTTAAAGGATGACAGCTGAAGAAGATGATGAAGAAAAGACAGGCAAAAAGACATGATGGTGGATTAGAAGAAAATTGAGTGACTGGGACAAAGACAAGGAGGTGCAGATTGCATGCACTTAGCTTATGATGGCGGTTGATGATTTTCTAGACAAGAATACAAATTTAAACGGAGGGTTGTAGTGTGTCAAGGAGAGGGGGGAAGGGTGGTTCTCGTACACTAGAATTGAACGTTTAACCTTTTCAGTTTCAAACTCAGTGAATAGTAGCAAAGGGGCGCCCACCTGATGATCCTGTAGGATGACCCACTTTTGCACAAAAATTCACATGTTATTTTAATCTGATAAGACAGTTTAATGGACATGATTCAGGGAAAGTTTATCATATCAGATGGGTTGTTGACCAGTGTTTGTAAGTAAATCTTGTGAAAACAGATATACAGTGTGAAAAGGAATAATTGATGTCGATGAAGGCAAAGAGCATGCTGCAGAGTAGCTTTCCTTTGCTCAAGTGAGGTTATGATTTGAGGACAGTTTAAAGGTTCATTAGCTCTGAGAATAATATGGAAGAGTTTCTGATATAATTATGGTAGATTAGCTTAAACGGATACAAAGGATATTAGAGTTGAGTTGAGCTGAGTTTAGTCTCTTCTCTTGAATGGGATTTCACGTAGTTCAACACTACATTAGGTCAAAGCTAGAGAATGGTCGTCTGTCAGAAGGCTCTGATACTCAAAACACCACACATTTTTATGGCCTTGGTTCCTCAGGCCTCCTTTATTTTGGTCACTGTCTTTTGGAGCCTGTGTTTTTCCGTTAAGGTGAATCACCCTGGTCTTTTCCCCCACACCTCCACTGGAGACTCCTCCCCCTGCTGAAAAAAACAGCATAGACCAGCTTTGGATGGTTGCTGGTCTTAGCTGGTTTTAAAAAAATATCCAAAATCTGGTAAAAAAAAAAAAAAAAGAGAGGAAAAAATAACTATGAAAAGTAAAGTAAAAATATTCGTTTTATGAGTCTTTGAAGAAAAAATAATTTGAATTTTTAATTGGAACTTTTAAAAATTGTGATTCTAGTAAAAGTTTGGCTAATGATGATTGTGGAATAAATTATTTTTCTGCTTCAAATAATTTGATGTGGGAAGTATTTTTACAGATAATAGATTGGATATATTCTGGTACATTTATGAGGTACGTGCTGTGATCTGAACTGATAGATGTCATATCTTTAAAAATGGTTGTCATATATATATATATATATATATATATATATTACCTTACTGTCTACTTGTATTACTTTCAATAATTGTTTCTCATTAACACTGAGCTCTTCATTCGCTGATATTTCTTAAATTCAACAGTACAGGAAGGTGGCTTTACAGGTTTCACCACAAGTCTGTTCTCTTTTGATTATTTTTTTCTTGACTTGTTTTGTAGGTGAGGAAAGAAGCCTGATTTTAGAGGCTTTCTAGCCAAAACTATTACTTAACAGCCCATATTTTCTGAGATATACAGTTTTTTTTGTCATAATTATATTTTCACATAATTATCTAAAATTTAGAATGTTTTTAATAATAATAATACAAATCAAGAGCACTGCCCCACTCACCCACTCTGCAATGCAATCTGTAAACTGAGCTATTGCAATTGTGTTCATCATCATCATCTATGACCAGCTTAGCCATCAAGGTATCCCAGCTAAAAGTGTACCCTGGACCACACTAAAAACTGCTGAGTACAAGGGGCTGGGTTATTGGTTGGGTTGGTTTGACCCAACTTTGAGTTAAAAATAATGACCCAGCACAATGGGTTGGGGATTTACTTTCTAGCCAGCATGTTTTTGAAGACATCCAGCAACAGCAATGGCACCATTTGCTCATGAAAAACGGTAAGGTAAAAGTATAGCTAAGATATCAACATAAGGGTAGAGTAATATAAAACATATATACAGTATATATATTAAAACAACATATATATATATTAATGATGATATCTAGCTTTAGTGTTGTGCGACATACATCAGAAAAAGGTATACTGGACAGCTATTCCACTACTCTGAAAGTTGGCAAGATCGCGATATCGTTAATGTCGAATTAAATTCTGTTCCTTGAAATTTTATTAGCTAGCTAGCTAGTTGCTGTGATTTTATATAGTCTTTCTATGGTTTTGACTGTGCTTGTGTGTCTGTGTGTAAGATAGCAGGATGCTGCGTTTATAATTTAATTGACTTTAAAATACAACAGAGCTGTGCACCACTGCTGAGCAGATTGACAAGGAGTCCTTCTTTCGTGGATGGAGTTAGCCTGACCTCTCTGATACTTCTCCTTGGGCCCCAGCTGAAATTTCAAAGTCTTCTAAAACATTTGCTTGAGGTACGCCTGTGTTTCAAGTGTAGAAGATCTTTAGACAGGGGCATGAAACATCTTTTTGCCCATCTGAGAGTGGCACATAATATATACTGCACTTCATATTGTTTCCAATGTGCTCAGGCTGGGTAACATCGTTCATTTAATCACATCGTTTAGGGGACACCTACTGGGGCATGCAGTCGAATTTGTCGTTGGAGCAGAGAACAGAGTTTGTTGACTTACTGGATTCAAAGTCTCTTTTTTTTTTTACAAATACAAATATTTTCTACTTAAAGAAATATTTTCTACTTGTACAAATTAATTTCTCATGGAAATTTATTTTATCTACAAACCTATCCGTAAATGTTACTGTACACGCTCAAAATCTTATTGACCATAATTTGAGCCAATTCTAAACCTTGTCAATAATTTTTTTAATAGCTTTTGCACTTCACAATTTACAGTCATCTTTTTGCAGTTTTAGAGAAACATTTTAGAGTTGTATGTTGCCAGCTTTATCTGTCCCATCGCAGTTTGAAGGGACCTTTGGATCTACTGGGAAAAATGTATGAAATACATAAAAAAAAATGTTCTGAATTGAAGTTAGTTACAAATAGGTTCACTGATGCTTTTAAATTTTTAATTTTTTTCATTTTACAGACAAAAAATGTGTTACAGCTGCTCCCAGTGCTGCTCCCAACTGAACTTTAAGAAGTGGGGAGGAGAGTTTTTAATACATTGACATTAAATATTCTGCTCCAGAGTAGACTTTACTGTATTTACAGTAATTCCCTTCTTTAGTTTGTGTGTGTACGTTGACACCGAGGACAGGATGCCAGTCTATCACAAAATTGACATATAGACACAAACAACCAGTCATGCTCAGATTCACCCCTACGGACAATTTGGAGTCTCCAGTTAACCTGCATGTCTGTGGGACAAAGCAGCGGCCAAGGGAAGAACATGCAAACTCGAACAAAAAAAGGCAAAACTGTGGTTCAAACTCAGAACCTTCTTCCTCTGTGGTCACCATATATACCTCAAGTACCAGAAGGCTTATGTTAGAGACAGGTCTTATTTCCTATTCCCTTTGTTGATAAGTACAGTATAAAGCCTTGTCGTTAAATCTACTCCTTTAAGCCCTGTAAAAAAAATTGTTTTCTTAAATATGCTGTCAACATTATGGAAGCCCATTTTCGCCGGTGTGAGGAAAAAAATAGATCCTGTAAGTCATAATAAAGACTTAGTATCTTAAAATAATGAGAAAGTATCTAAAAATATTGACTTAGTATATCTCAGAATAATGTGAAATTATTTCAAAATAATGAGAAGCTGCGTGTCGGGACGGCTTTCCATTAAACTACTTCATTCTTCAGCGAGTAATGAATTTATTACGGAACATGGTGATTTCATGTGTCTTATCATAAACACATACACCTGTCAAACAATCAGAAGTGATATCCTATGATTATGGACTTGTTGTTATGACTGGGTATTTAGTTTGGACCAAGCAGTGCAGACACAGACATAGGTAGATAAGAAGAAACAGGTTTATTTGTAATAATGACTGAGCAGGGGCCTCTGGATGTTGGCGTAAATTCTCTGATTCTTATAGCTGCAAAGAAATCCCACTCGGAAAGTTCACGTACTTCGAACACCTTGCTTTTTCCATAAATTGCAATACTCCAATTCTAATTATCACCATATATAGGCCACCAAAATCTATATATTGTAGCGTTCGCAGCCCGACACTGTGAGGGCTGGCTAGCGGAAAGATGAGGACACAGAGTGGCTGACGTTTAACCGGAGAACCGGGCTTTATTACCCTCTTAAACAGGCTAACCCGGGGTTGGAGGAGTGCCCAAAATAACAAAGGGTAATAGCCGAACGCTAGCTGGCTCGCTACTGTGGTTAATCGACAGGTGTCTTTTTCCACTCTCTTTCCCGAACTCCTCTCTTCCGTCTCCCGCCTCCGCTTACTTCGGCTGTTCCCGCCCCATCCTTAACTGGCCTATCAGGCTAAACTAGGGCACTCCTTCCCCCCACAACTCCCCATCAATTCCCCCCATAGTCCGGCTGGGTCGCTACAATATGGTTTCTTTGATGAATTCTCTGAGTTACTATCCAATGTCTCCCCTGACTATGATTGTATGGTTGTCTCGGGTGATTTTAATATTCATGTAGACAATAAACAGATCTAAATGCCAGAAACTTCCTCAGCCTATTGGAGGTGTTTGACCTCACTCAGCATGTTTCTGGTCCCACCCACAATAAGGGGCATACTCTGGATCTGGTATTAACAAAAGGACTTAACATCACAGTCCCTGCATCAGGGAAGTTGCTTTTTCAGATCACTGTTGCATTTTCTTTGACATAGCCTCTTTTCCTGTACAACAGAGGAGTCCCCAAACTGTATAAAAACGTATAACCAATAATAACACTGCTGAAACCTTCCCAAAATGGTAAATGACTTATCTGTGTTCATGGCATCCTCAACCAAGGATCCTGTGAACAACTCCAACTCAAAAATACAAAACATCATGTATAATATTGCACCTGTTAAAATAAAAAAAAAATGAAATAAAAAAAAAACCCCTTGAGAAATAAAGCAGGTGTCAGGCAACTTAAGAGAGAGTGTCGCCAAGCAGAATGAAAGTGGAGAAAGACAAAGCTTCATGTTCACCAGGAAATATCAACAATAGTTAAGCACTTTTCTCCACTGTCGATCGACTCATCAATCCACCAACTACAACCCAATTGCTGTCCACTGAAAAATTTCAAGAATTTGCTACATTTTTCAATAACAAAATCCCAAATATTAGAAAAAACATTACTGCCTCAAGGTCCAGTGACGAACCTACCCTCCAGTTTACCAGGAATATAACTGCTGCATTGTCTCACTTCTTCCCCCTACATTTAGAAGAAATAGGCAACATTGTTGGAGAGCTCAAGTCCTCCACCTGCTGCTTGGACCCCTCCCTACCACTTTCTTTAAAACAATTTTAACTGTCTAGCAGATGAGGCATTATACATCATCATTGGCTCTCTTCAATCGGCATATTTACTACAGAACTCAAAACAGCTGTCATTAAACCACTCCTCAAAAAGAGCAACCTTGATGCTACAGTTATCTCAAACTATAGGCCTATTTCCAATCTGCCATTTCTCAGAATAATACTGGAGAAAATGGTTTACTCTCAGCTTAATAACTATCTGACATCAAACAACATTCTGGACACTCACCAATCTGGCTTTCGACCTTACCATAGCCCAGAAACAGCACTAATCAAAGTTGTAAATGATCTTCATATGAATAGTGACTCAAACAACCTATCTGTTCTTGTGCTCCTGGATCTCAGTGCTGCCTTTGACGCTGTCAAGACTGAAAAAATATGTTTTAAATTTTTTTACGCAAGTCCATGTTTGACAAGCCTAAAATGGTCAAAACCATACACAATATATGGTTTAAACTTAAAATTTGTTTATGATCCACTTTCTCTCTCCCTTCCACTACCCTCCTCTCCCAAAGCCCTGCAGTAGCCAGCGTGAAGCAAGCACACACGCACAGACACACACACACACACACACACACAAACAAACACAAGTGCGGCTGTGTTTGACTATCTGTGGTGCGGTGGTTCCAGTAAGTAGCTCAAACAAAGATGTGTAACACATTACTTTAACCATTTTTACCAGACTGAGTGAGGCGGAGACCTCCACTGTGTTCTTATTAACGTTACTAGAGCCCGTTCTGTTAGGCCCGCGATGTTGCTGGTTGCACTTTTCTTTTTGAAACGGTAAAACGTGACCTGCAGTAATTGAGCTGCGGTGACTGATGCCGCGCTGTTGCACAAACAGTTGGTCACCTGTTTAATCAAAGTTTGGTAACGCGCTGTTGTTGTGGACCGGAATTATGGTCTTGATTGAAAAATCACCTGATATATTGCAATATTCCCAGGAAATAATCTGTTCATAACTTTATACAAATTGCTACTTTTCCTCAAAATTCCTGCAGGTACCAAGTTCAATATTCATGTTAACTTTAATTAATTGTTAATTTTATTCTGTGCTGTTATTATTTTAATGCAAAGAATGATATTTTCAAAATAAGCTACTTTCCCCCCTTGTATTTCGCTGGGGGTCAGTGTCCATACAACACATGTATAGGTTGTAAGTTTACAGCACACAATTGTTTACAACAGCATGAAGTTCTTTTAGATCTAGCCTCCCAAATTGGTGTCAAAGTTCACCAGATTGATGGATTTAACATTAAAGTGTACACATTTTTCTTTCGGGGGGGCATTACCCTGGACCCCCCCTAAAGGGACTGATGTCCACTCCCCATAGTCTCTAAAAATCCTATTGGAAACACTGCTAGGTGTTGATATTACATCTATTACTCTATTACTGTATGTGTATCTTGATAGTTCAAAATTGTACAGTTTTTGCTTCTTTTTTTTTAAAGGTGACATTTTTTGGGATCATTGGGTCCTCAGCACCCCTAAAGCTCTGATCCTAGAATTGCCCCTGCAGGCAATTCTTTGTGTCAGTTGGAGATTTTGTCTCTAAAGAAATGACATGTGGAGTACCCCAAGGCTCAATTCTTGGACCATTATTATTTAATCTTTATATGCTTCGACTTGCACATGTTATAAAGAAATATAACATAAACTACCATAACTATGTAGATGATTCACAACTATACATATCTCTGTCGCCTGATGAACTGCACCCCATACACTCCCTAACTCAATGCATTCATGATATCAATCTATGGATGTCACAGAATTTTCTACAACTGAATCAAGTTTTTTTTTGGTAAAGAGGCCCAGAGGTAGAGAACTGCAGCCCATTTGATTTCTCTGTCTCTGGTGAGCAAATACGAATCAAAAAGCAGAAATCTGGGTTGAGAAAAATTAATCCATGCATTCATCACAAGCAGACTGGACTACTGAAACGGTCTATTCACTGGCCTCCCAAAATTATCTCTGCAGCCATTGCAGTTAATCCAAAACGTGGCTGCACGTGTTTTCACTGGAACTAGGAAATTTGACCACATTACACCTGTCCTGTAAACAAGAAGCAAGATTCTGCTTCTTGTTTACAAAGCTCTTTATGGCCTAGCACCACACTATATCAAAGATATCCTCATTAACTACCAACCAACAAGAACTCTGAGGTCCACAGGCAGAGGTCTTTTAACCATCCCTCGCACTAACTATGGAGCAGGCGAGGCTGCCTTCTGTGTTTATGCCCCAACTAGATGGAACACCCTGCCTGAAGACCTGAGATAGGCTCCTACACTAAACGTTTTCAAAAGCAGGTTAAAAACCCTACTGTTCACTACAGTCTATGCTTAATCTTTGTGTGTTTCTTCCGTGTGTTTCCATTTCTTTGTTGTATTTATTTGTATTTCATTATGTATTGACTGACTGTGAAAGTTATTTCACTATTTGTTTTTCTGTAAAGCACTTTGTGTTTCTCTGGCATGAAATGCTAATAAAGTTAGACTTGACTTGACTAAGGCAGGCCAAGACGGCAACACACGTACACATGTACATTGACTGTAATATTTGCTGCACATCCCCTACACACATGCACACCTGACTTCTAGCTGCTCCGCACCTTTGCTCTCTCTCGTCACACTCTTGCTCCACGCACATACACACACACTACGCACATACTCCACGCACTGCCCCATTCACAACAGGAGTTACAAACTGGCAACACAAATGTATGTGCGCCTGGTTAACACGCGAGTGATCTGGAACTGAACCAGGGTCTGTACAAAAGCACACACACACACACACACACACACACACACACACACACACACACACACACACACACACACACACACACACACACACACACACACACACACACACACACACACACACACACACACACACACACACACACACACACACACACACACACACACACACACACACACACACACACACACACACACACACACACACACACACACACACACACACACACACACACACACACACACGGTAAATGGACTGTATTTATATAGCGCTTTTCTAGTCATATAGACCACTCAAAGCGCTTTACAGGAAAGTCACATTCACCCATTCACACACATTCATACAGCGCTGCTGTTTACCACGCATTTTTCTGTCACATTCATACTCATTCATGCACAGTCGGAAGAGCCGTCAGAGGCAAGTTAGGGTTAAGTGTCTTGCCCAAGGACACAACGGCATGTGTACTGGCGAGAGGTGGGATCGAACTGACAACCTTCGGGTTGGTGGCCAAACGGCGCTACGTCCTGAGCCACAGCCGCCCTTCATCAGGGAATGATTTTGCTTTTGCGTCTGTTTATTATAGGAGTCGAACTGTGGACAGCTACGACAACAAACTGCACAGCCAGCGTTAGAGCAATGGATTTATGATGACAGCTCAAAACACAGGTAAGCCCAAATGTGAACTTGCTAGCATTCAGTGGCAAGCCAGCTTGATAAGCATTGATAAGCTAACATTATACCAGTCCCTCTGTAAAAGCCTCGTTCAAGCTCGCAAAGGTCATATTTAGCACATCCATAAGCCATAGCCCACTCAACAGATCGAAGTTCTGATCTGACTTATTCATAACTGCTCTAGTTTTATAATGAACAATTGAACAATTGAATTAAATTACAGCAATCCTCAATTACTTGTCTAAAAAGTATCTCTACCATGTGATATGCTACTCCAGTACACAAAGAAATATTACTGGGACCACAACAGATAAACATTTATATTAACATTCAACAAAAGTTATGCAATAACATCATCAGACTTCTATACCAAAGTGCACAATCTCTATTGAACTATTATAAAATGTTATCTATTTGTGTGGGACAGGATTTGTGAAGCGCATCCCAAAGGTTTAGAGCGAGTGCCTCAGACTTCAAAACAATAATTAGTGATTCGCTTTCCGACTCCTGTTGTGTATATGGAGCTGTCAGTCCATTATGACAGCTACTCTGACTTTAGCTCAGAGATGAACAAGGTGTTGGAATCTATTGTGTGGGTAATGGACATAATCTAATCTTAGTGGGGGGGGGGGGGGGGATATATGTGTTTATGCTATTCACACACAATTTTAATGTAAACTCTTATTATTTCCATGTATAATGTCAGTGACCAAGCGTTCTCATGTGAAATTTTGCATAAGATTGAAATTGCTCAACAGATAGCTCTTCAAACAATACGTTCCTGGATCATTTGTTGAAGGTAGGGAAGGCGATTTTTGTGAGAAGCATTTTTTGTCATATTGCTTGAAACTCTCATAACATACCGATAGTGATGAATACATTGGATGATCTGACACTGAAACAAAAACAATCCCTTATCTGTGGCCGAGGCAGGACTGTAAAAACCCCAACCAATCAGAAAGTTAGGTCCAGAGAAAATTATTAGATGAACCAGCTTTCTCCCTGCCTGCGCGCACTCCACTCGTTAACCATACAATGGGGTCCCCAGTCTCCTACAACACAAACAAACGGAGCAGGAGCTAAAGCTAGAGCTAAAGCTACAGCTAGCAGACAGCTTTCGGTCGCAACAGAGGGACAGCAGTAGAGATGGCTACGGACAAAAAGAGGTTGGATACTACAAGGAGTAAACAGAGTAAACATCGGTGTGGCTCTTCAACGCTGGCGTCAACTCTACGTAAGTTACCTAATGCTACGTTAGCTTGTGTTTATCTACAGCTAACGCTGCCTGTGTGTTCGCCTGGTGTCTTCACTGTGGTTATGTGCAAATGTCGTTTGATTGTTTATCTATATTAGCTTTGAACGGGACGTAGTGTGGAGCGGGTGTAGTGAGATTGCCCGGTGTAGGTGGCTAGAGGCTTGTAGTAGCAGTTGATGCGCATGTTGCAGTCTGTGTGCAATAATAAATGCCACAACGCCTCAAGTTCCATCAAGAAGTCTCTGTGTGTTTTTTATCACGTTGTCGGGCATGAGGTGCAGGTCCCGAGGGATAGGTCCCAGAGCGATGCAGAGCTTCGGCCCTAGAGAAACCGTCTCCCTGCTCCCCGACTACGGTCTGGACGACGGGCAGGAAATTAAATGAAAAGTACTGTTCAATGTTAGTTAATATACCTCCTTTCTCTTATACCAGGTATGGCAAGTTGTACATGAAGATGTCCAGGGGTCTCATTTATAAAACTGTGCGTAGGATCCTTACTAAAAGTGTACGTGCACCCAAAAGTGGGTTCAGTGAGCAGTGAGGTCCGTAGAAACAGAGTTGCAGTAGTGAACTTGCAGTCTGTCTAAATGCTGCAGTGTCTCAGGGCAAAGGGGAAGTTTCTCTGTGTTGTGCCTCTGTTGAGGAAGTAAAAGGAGTTGGTACCCGGGTCGAGAAAACCTGGAGATTTTACACACTGAAGGTTGTCTGCCACGGACCAGAGCAACAAGACCAGATGATCCCAGTCAACAGCTAGAGAAGCAAGTCAGTCGAGGACCAGGTTAGTCGGCTTATGTTACTGTAGATTGAACATGAAGTGGTAACTTACTTATGTACAAGAGCTACTTTAAAATCCATGGCAATGTTGTAAAACATTCCAAAGTTTTTTTATCTGAACCTCAGAACTACTTGTTATGATCTTCAATATTTATCTAAACAAAGTCATAACACATCCATGATAAAAATGTGGCCGGTCTACCAACAAATCACTGAGAAAATTATACTTGGCTCCCACAAAAGGTGACACAGAAAACTGTTTGTCACTGTAGAAAATGCTGCTGTAGGGTTGTCAGTCTTTGACAGTAATGTTGATTTAATGAAGCTTCGCGGTAGTTCATGCAGGGCACGGTAGTCATACGCCCTGGCCGCAATCGGCGGGCAGCCCGCTGATTGAACAATTGCCAAGAGCCACGAACAAATCTCAGCCCATCCTCACTCAAGCAGGTTCATTTAAATATGACTCCCCCCGCACTGATCTCTGCACACCTAGGCTATCACACACGCTGCTGCTGGCAAAGGTCGGAAAATACGGTATGAAAGTTATACGCTGCTGGGTAATTTTACCAACCATATCCACATTTGCAATGTTCCATCTCAAGCCGGACGACAGATCCAATTTTGATGACGATTACATCCTTGAAACCCAAGACGACGAGGGAGAGACAGAGGAAAGAGCTGAAGAAAACTATCAGGCTCGCCATAGCTCTCGCTTGGCAGGTAAAAGTCCTCCGTTGATAAAAACTAAGATCCTCGATGCTCTCTACAGCCGAAACATCTCCGCTCCCTTGGGGGTCAGGCACGATGAACTTTTTCAGTTTTTTGTTGCCAACCCGGTCCAGGATCAAGCCGCAGTTCCTCCCCTCACTTCATCGTCCAGGAAAAGTTCTTCAAAGAAGAACCACTGTCGCCCCGCTGCCGCTAACGATAACAACACTGCTAACACCGCTGCTAAAAGACCAAGACTCCAGACTCACGCCGACCATCAGGATGAAGACCCGGTCCTCGCCGCTCTGAGCAACATTCAGTCCTCCCTCAGCGTGATGGAAGTCCGCCTCCAGGTTTTGGAATCCCGCTCTGACAGCCAGCTACCGACATTAACTCTACAACCATCTACCTCGACGACCACGTCCACCGCATTCGGAGCGCTTCTGGGTGACGTCATGTCGCACAGGACGCTGGGAACTGCAGTTCCCACAGCTCCAACGGGAGTGCCATTCTTCCCACCTGCCGCTGCAGTTTCTCCTCAACTGAAGAATCAAATCCTTGCAGGTAATGACATCAATTTGGTTAAAATTCTGCTGTGCTGAGCTGAAATGTCCGACAGACGCATCGCCGATTGAGGAGTGGTCTCAGTCATCCTCAAGGAAAGCGATCCCAGACTATCCAAAACTCTGACTATGGCTGAGTTTAATGTTGCTTTTGGCATCTTCAGAGATATTATATGCGAAGCATATCCAGAACGTAGATTCGAATTAGACACATATTGAGCAATCATATCCGACCTAGCAATGTCTTACGGGGGCTCTCTGTTTTATGAGTACCACAAGTCCTTCTCTGCAAAAGCAGCATTATTCATCATGAGATTCAACCAAAGATTGGATTGGTCTATTGTTGATCTGGCCCTTATCAGTAGACACTTCACAGGGCATCAGGCCCTCTCCTGCGTAGTGTGCAGGTCTTTTTCCCACACAGTCAGCCTCTGCCCAAAAACCGTGAAACTGAAGCAAGAACAGTCTCCCCACTTTCCTAAAAAATCTGAGGAACGAAGCGGTGGAAAGTTTTTGCGGAGACAGCCACCCCAGGTCCTTGTGTCCCCGCCGCACTCATGTGTCATGAGAAATAAACCATCTACACCTATCAATGTCTCAGAGCTCGGCAAAGCACTGAAGAAGCATCCAAATCATTGTTTTGTTAATTATTTAATTACTGGCTTGGTTCAAGGGTTTTTCTCTGGCTTATGTTTCCTTCCTCAAGTATCCTCTGTCTGTAATAACCTCCAATCTGCTTTAAAAGAACCACAAGTCGTGGACAAATTGCTGGCTAAAGAGGTCGACAAGGGCTACATGATTGGGCTTTACGATAGCCCTCCCTTCTCAAAATTCCGCATAACTCCAATAGGCATAGCTACATGGAAATACTCAGGAAAAAAGCGTCTGATCATAGACTCATCAGCACTGCATGACGATAGCACCCCAAGCATTAATAGTCTCATACCTCTCGCGCCGTTTTCCTTATTCTATGCTACAGTCGATCACGCAATTCAGTTTATTAAGCTAGCTGGAAATGGCGCTTGGCTGGGGAAGGCTGATATAACAGACGCCTTTAAGGTCATGCTGCTCCATCCCTCGCAGTGGCATGTCTTCGGAATCAAATGGCGCAACAAAATATATTTTTAGGTCAGACTAACCTTCGGCCTGTTAACATCCCGAAGATTTGTGCTTTCATTGTTCACTGTTTTAAATCCCGAAAAATGCAACCCTCATCCATCAAAGCATATGTAGCAGGTATTCAGTTTCATTTAAGATGTGCGGATCCCTCAGTACATAGCCTGCTCGGGGATGTATCCATACGCCTCCTCTTCAACGGCCTAAAAAAAGAGCAGCCAGAAAACTATGATAAGCGCCTTCCCTTCTCATTACCTCTAGTGCACAAACTGGTGTCTCACCTTAGGCAGGGGTGTTTTGGATCTTATGCGGATGCATTACTGGAATCGGTTTTCTTCACTGCATTTTACGGGTGCGGTGAATGCACTACCAGCTCAGACTCCTTTGATCCTTTGCATGATCTTACCATTTCTGACATCACTGTAGACTCTGACATGTATTCCATACATATTAAACATTCCAAAACAGACAGGGAGGGTAAAGGTTCAACTGTCTTCATCTCCCAAACTAACACTGCTTTCTGTCCTGTATCTTCAATGAACCTGTACCTGCAACGGCGTCCTTGTGTGAGGCAAGACCAACCGTTGTTCCTGACCGGCAAAGGAAAGGCCATGTCAAGGTCATGGTTCACAACCCGTCTCCGTTTCCTTTGCCAACGATGTGGACTCCCCCCTCAGCTGTACACCTCTCACTCCTTCCGCATCGCCGCAGCAACATCCGCAGCTGCCTTGGTTCCTATTTCTACTCTCAAAGCCATGGGTCGCTGGTCTTCTTCAGCCTATGAACGTTACATTCGCCCTGGAGTAAATGAGATCATCTCTGCTCAAAAGGCCATGAGTGCTAACACCTAACAAGACAAATTCCTCACTGCGCAATAATAAAAATGCTGCATTTGAAAGTGGTTGGCTGTGCAGACAGTTTCTTCCTTTTTTGTACATATGTTATTTATTCTAATATTATAATATATCTATATTTGTTATATTGTATGTTGTTCCAAAAAAATAAACAGGTGTCATGACAGATTGTGTTCTTATTATTTGTGCAGCTTGTAAAGAAGAAAATGGGGGTTGTAAGGGTTGGATTGTTTATGCTGTGAGTATAAGGAAAAGGCCTTAAACATTTTAAACATTTTCATCCCAACAATTTAGAGCAGGGGCCTGTTCCAGGAAGCAGGTTTTGCTAAAAACTCTGAGTATTTTAACCCTGAAAAGAAGGAAACTCTGGGTTTTCCGTTCCAGAAAGCGAGTGAACTTAAACTGTAGGTCAGTTACCATGGTAACTGACGCTGTGAAGGTTGCTGCTCGCTGGTGGGTTTTCTTGAAAAAAACGCTGAGTTTCTCCTTAACTCCTCCCTTTTCCTGAACCTGACCTTGCTGTCAAAAAATTACATGTCCTTTCCTTGTCAACCCGATCGATATGGAAGCAGAATTAATGAGGATGTTCAGAACCTATGCTTTCATTCCATGATGAGTAATTAGTAGAACTTTACCGTTTTTCTCAAATCTATCACATTTACTGCTCAGGTAACTTATCGGATAGTTATATACATGCTATGTGGCAATGTGCGCCTGTCCAGAAGTTCTGGCAGGGGATATGTGAAGACCTATCGACTTGGCTAAAATACCCCGTCCCAGTTACCCCATCACTCTGCGTGCTAGGGGACCTACATAGCATTAATATAGAGGCTGACACATCATACATGCTTCTCACTGCCATATGCATCGCCAAGAAAACTATCCTCATGAACTGGAAGTCAAAAAAGAATTTAAGTATCACCCAATACAGGAATCTCCTTATAGACCACATTACCATGGAGAGAATGTCTGCTTTAAAAAAAAAAACTAAATTCCTGTCTCTCTGGTCACCCTTGATTAACTCTATAACTTAGTCGGGTTGGGGGGCTCCCTGCTGCTGGGGTCGGTGCATCGCTGTTGTGGCGTCCCGCTCTCACTAACTAACTAACTAACTACATTCTGCGACAGGCTTATGCACAAACACACACACGTTCACTCACCCACACATAGACACACACATAGACACACACACACATACACACAGACACACTCATAGACACACACATAGACATACACACAAACAAATTTAAATTGTCCATGGTTATCAACAGGTAGAAAATCTATTGTTATCATTCTAGGTCTCATGGCTGTGCGGTGTTGTTTATTTATTTTGCCCGACTGTTCCTCCTTTTCATTTTCCCTCAGTTGTCTTAGTTCAGTAATATCAACTTATCGCTTTTGTTCGGCTGTTCCCCTGTCTCTTTGTCTTTTTTGTTGTTGTTGTTGTTGTTTGTTTGTTTGCCTGTTTGTTTGTCTTTCTCCGCCCCAAGTCCCCCTCCCGTTCTCTTGCAGGTTTCGTTGCTTTGTGCAATTGTTGTTCTCCTCTGTTGTTTTCTGTTGTGCCCACCCCCCATTCCCGTTATCTTGCAAGTTTCGTTGCTTTGTCCAATTGTTGTTCTCCTCTGTTGTTTTCTGTTGTCCCCACCCCCCATCCCCGTTGTCTTGCAGGTATGGCCCCTTCTCTGTGATGTCTGTTTATGCCCCCATCCCCACCTCTGTACCTCTGTCCGGCCCCGGTGACAAATCATAACATAACTAAATAAATAATAAAACAGACAAGGGAGTATATTAAAACTCTCTTGTTAAAGTAAAATCTGTTTGGCTTAACAAGGTATTCAGCTCGTCATACTGTATACCAGGCTGCAGTGCAGGACAGGTTAAAAAAAACAAACTAGTTTTACTCATAGTTTGAGCCAACAACACTCATTGTGGATGCTCTGACATGCTAAACAACAATGTCATGAGTCCTGAAAAAAAGTCCGGAAAGCTACGAAGGTGCTGCAGATGTTTCATCATCACACAATATGGCTGAAATGCGCTGACGTTTACAAATATAAACTCAAAACAAACGTTGGCTGTGTAGTACAGCTAACCTTGTGTGTTTTAGCTTAGCCTGCAGAACCCCTGTTGCTAGCTAGCCAGCAACAAGTTACTGCATCAAAAAATTTATTTTCAATGAATTTTCCCAACATTAACATGTTAGCTTGACAAATGTGCCCATGAACAACAGCCATGTTCATTGTTCACGTTTATATTATGATTATGTCAGGTGTTTTCTTATTTGTGAATGGGCCACGAACAGTCAGTTACCGATGTTGTGCTCCGCTCGTATCTTCCTCCTCCGATGCAGTCAGGCAGCAGTGTTGGGGGTGGAGGGGCTTTGGACAGAGGTCTGGAGGAAGCGGGGACATTTCGGGCGAAGCGGATGGGACATTGCGGGTGATTTTCAAAATCGCTTACCCTGCCTTTAATGATCAAATTATGATTATTTACCAATTAAGGCTACTATTCAAATTAGCAATTAAGGAATCAATTAATCAATTAAGTCTAGTAAAACACAGTATCAAAGAGTGATATAACACTTTTATCAATTATCAATTACTCAATTATTCTTTTGTTATTTTACTTCATGTTATGATTAATATAAGACAAAAAATATTCCTGTTGTCGCAATCTGGTTGTTAGAACAGCAAAATGGATAGCCTAAATTGCATTTTAATTGTTCATATGAATTACTAAATTTCTTATTGGTTTTTTTTTTTTCAGAGTGTGCATGTGTGTCTATACTCATCTCCTTTTGCCTCCTCAGTTAGATTAGGACCTTTGCATTTCTCATCATTGTCTTTGATTGCTCCAACACAGCCATGACAGTTATAATCAGTCTTGTAAGGCCTCTTCAGGCCCATTAATTGAGTGCTCAACCTTTGACCCATGAGGTGGTCCTCGTCGTCAGTTAAAACCTGAGATGGTTCTTTCTACCTGTGAGACAAGGACAGATTCTCCAGAGGTTGGAGAAATTTGATTAACACACATTCGTCGGATTTAAAAATTTATAGAAACATGAAACCCCCACGATGTTTCCAGGAGTCTGTGGAGGAGCTGTAAATGAAATCTGTTTGCATTGCTGTTAGTTTGTTAGTTTTGTAAACATGCAATATACATACAATATTAAACACTCATATACTCATATATACTCATCAGTCCAGAGATGGAGGGACCTTTTGGGGTGATACTCTCCGTTAGGATTCATGGGGACTTAGTTCAGTTGCTGCATTCTCTGTTCTGCGGATGAAATATAGAACAATGGTCAAGTTCATTCTTTCATTTTAACTTTCATTCACAGCCTTGACAGCTTAGCATATGTATCAAATCAAAAGTATATTAATACAAACATTATTAACAGCAAGAATAACAATTTGACTATATTAACGGCAATATACATTTTTACGACTGATAGTAATAATAAGTGACTCTTTCAGTTGATAGTAATAAGTTACTACTTTAATCTGATGGAGGCTGTAAATGGTCGTGTTATCCACTGAACCTTTTTCTTAACTTGTACCATATCATGTGTGACTGGAGCAAATCATTGTAACCTAATTAGTAATTACAATTCATTTGTCACAAACGATACACAGTGGAACTGGACCCAAATGCAAGACACCACACAGGATCATAGAAAACGTGATTTAATGTTCAATATATGTACAGTGCACAGTGCACAGGGGGCGGGGTGGTGTGTCCGGGGTCCCACTGGTGAGAGGTGGTGGTGGTGAGCTCTCCAGAGTGTGCACAGTGAGTCCTTAAGTCCCAGTTCAATACGTGGCGTTCCGCCACGTGGCGATGGCGTCCTCCGAAGGAACAAACAAATCCAACACAGTGCAGGCAGGTGAGAAGCAAGCAAGCAGGCAGGCAGGCAGGCAGGTGGAATAGCTGAGGCAAGCAACGAGGGAAAACTACAATAAAGGAACACAAGGAAGGGTTAGCTACACAAGCGAAGGACACGGTAGATAAGACAGAGATAACGGGAGCCAGGATCACAACTAAGATACCGCTCTTGCTGACTGGACGATCTGGCGACGAGAGGATCTCAGGCCGGTCTTCTTATACTGAGGGGGAATGATTGGTGATGATCTCCACCTGTCGCCACCTGCAGGGAGAAGCCACCCCCACCAACACACAGAGCAGGGGAGAAACATGCAGGAACACACACAGGGGGAAAACAAACAATGAAACAAAAAAGGGGAGAGGAGGGCTGCCATGATGCCATCATAACATCATTCCCCCCTTTTCATACATGTTTTAGCCTTTGAATACATTGGCCAGAGCTCTGATGAGAGCATATAGTTCTGCTGATTGTTGACGTGCCTTTAGACATTGAATTGCTTCCATTACTTCCCAATTACAGCACATCCAGATGTTTTTATCTTTAAATCCATACATTTTACAAGATTAGATCAGAATTTTGAATCAGCCGCTTTAAATCTCTTTAAAGAAATGTGAGGGTTTGACAATATGATGGCCTCATAGCATGATCTCATTGCTGCATCATGTTCAAGATGTGCAGCAATGTTGTTCATACAGATAAATAACATAAACAACAAAAACAACACAGCCGTTAACAAGTACAATGACTGAAATCTAACAATTATGGTAGCAACAGCGGTTACATCTCTGAGAGAGCTCACCATGCCAAGACCACAGGCGGAAACCAATACGAGTAATATGCAACAGGGTGATAATGTGACACGGTTTCCATGCAGGTGGAAGATGATGATAGTCTGAGAGGCCCAAAGCCGGTGCTGAGGTGAGGGCTTGTCTTAGATCACAAAAGGTAGTGTGCGGGGGAGAGACAGTCAGTGTCTTTTTCTATGTCAGCATGAAAGGCAGCTTCAAACAGTCTTTTAGATGCAAGATGAAAACCATGTCCATGCCAGACAACGTCAAGCAGAAGTCATCAATTTAAAAAAAAAATTAATCTCCTTTATTCTTTTATCCCTGTGATTAGTGTTGTGCATCGGTTTGGGCTAATTTGGTTATCAACAATAATTAATCATTATCAAAGATAACGATGAATTATGAAAATCAATAGAGCTTATTCATAAATTTTAATAGCAATGGGGCACCACCCGGAAACAGGGACCAACAACCAAATCGTCAATTCCGTATGAAGAATTAAAGGTGTTCACTCAAAATGTTCATATCTGGTAGATATGAGCATTTATGGAATGAAGTGAAGGTGTGAATTCGAGCACTGACTCTGTCAACCAGCCAATACCACAATATCCATGCAAATAACACAAAACAACTTCTCTTTAAAGTATAACAGCATTTATTAACTTTAGCAATTTCAATGTACAATCAATACTACTTTTTATCAACAAATGTCTATTATAAGCTAAGCTACCAATCATACTGTATATCATATGATCATCATATGAAAAGACAACAACAAGCAAGTGTGTGTGTGTGTGTGTGAGTGAGAGAGAGAGAGAGAGAGAGAGAGAGAGAGAGAGAGAGAGAGAGAGAGAGAGAGAGAGAGAGAGTGCGTGCGTGCGTGCACATGCGTGTGCCCGTGAAAAGGGGAGGAGGAACAAGATGGTGGACGTGACCTGGGACATCACGTGGTGCCAGAGAAAGGTGGGGCGTGAGACCTCAAGTTAAACGGCGGCTACCTTTACACATGTGACTAACATAGGAGAGATCGAGGACGAAGTTAACTTCGGACCAGAATATCTCAAGCACCCACGAGTGTGTGTAAATGTTCGTTAGTGAGAAAGCAAGGGGAAAGCAATCAAGGCAGCAGTAAGGCTCATGCGATGGTGACTGAGGTCCAGCACCTGGTCTGTGTGACGCAGGGGCGCAGCGGCTCAGCTGGTGAGCCGGCACATCTCTGGTCCATAAACGGACGACAGCGTGCTTAGTTCAGACCTAATGGCAGAGCAACACACAATAGTCCGACGTGGTTGGACACAAATCACATTCAAGCAACACTGATAATAACGCGCTTATTATAGCAGCAATAAACGTGACACGGCGGTCCGGTACAAACTTCACAACAATGCACAGTAAGTTTAACTTACTGAAACACACATAAATAGCCTACGTTCTGCCCAGAGCTAAAGCCTCTTACAGTTCTCCTTTGCGGGGGAACGAGCGTGTGGTCCATCCTCGGATGCGGCGATGCGCGAGCCGCAGCGCTTCCTAGCGACTGTAGGATTGTTGGACAGAGGAACCCACCTGATCAAAGCGGGTTCGTACCTGGAGAGCGATGAGCCGTGGGCATCGCATTCTTTTATAGAGTCTGTGCCGTCACGAGACCCCTCGCGGTGCCGTGCGGGTCTCTGCCAATGAGGGATGCGAGTTGGCCTGTGTCCAAGTCAGGCCCCCAGGTGGGAGACGCGGGGTCGCCGCAGGTTGCTGCGGGGGTCCAGGGGTCTTGGCTTCCTTTTCTTTGTTCTGATTCTTTCTTCAGAAGACCATGCGGCATTCAGGCTTCTGAGGTGCAAGCGGGCTGAAGTTCTCATATACCCACGGTGCTAGAGCACAACATTAGGAATGGTTAAATATCATCTCATCTCATCTCATCTCATCTTCAACCGCTTATCCGTGGTCGGGTCGCGGGGGCAGCAGCTTCAGTAGGGGGCCCCAAACTTCCCTTTCCCGGGCCACATTAACCAGGTCTGACTGGGGAATCCCGAGGCGTTCCCAGGCCAGTGTGGAGATATAATCTCTCCACCTAGTCCTGGGTCTACCCCGAGGTCTCTTCCCAGCTGGACGTGCCTGGAACACCTCCCAGGGGAGGCGCCCAGGGGGCATCCTTACCAGATGCCCGAACCACCTCAACTGGCTCCTTTCTACGCAAAGGAGCAGCGGCTCTACTCCGAGCTCCTCACGGATGACTGAGCTTCTCACCCTATCTCTAAGGGAGACCCCCAGCCATCTAAGGAAACCCATTTCGGCCGTTTGTACTTGCGATCTCGTTTTTTCGGTCACGACCCATCCTTCATGACCATAGGTGAGGGTAGGAACAAAGATTGACCGGTAGATCGAGCACATACTAGGCAAGGCAATGCTGCAGATGCAGTTGAATCAGGAGGATGGAAACCACAGATGTCTTAAGCAGAAGTATTTATTACAGGAACTCAATATTGAGGGGATTTCCGGTTCGTACAAGGATCAATAAATTGTCAGTGAATGATGTCCCAAAAACCCTCCCGTTCCTGGTAAGCGTGGTGTATTTAACTCTCAAAGTCATGTCGTCATTAAACAGATAGGATGGCTCCTTAGAATCAGGACGTCTAAACTACAATCTAAGACTATGACACAGAATGGTAGTGTCAAGATGTCTTAACCTTAATCTAAGACTATGAGGCTCAGAGACAGCGACGTCAGATACAGTGACCTGAACTGCCAAAGATAAGATGGCCTCGCAAAGTGCACCAAGAACAGTTTCTCACACAGTAGAAAATTGTAAGACACAGACGATCCCTGTCAACAGCTAGAGAAGCAAGTCAGCAGAGGACCAGGTGAGTCGGCTTATGATACTGTAGGTTGAGCATGAAGTGGTAACATACTTATGTACGAAAGTTACTTCAAAATCCATATGGCAATGTTGTAAAATAAACATTTATGCCAGATGGGTTGTTTTTAAAAAAAATGTTTTAACTGAACCTCAGAACTACTTTTTATGATCCTCAATATTAATCTAAAAAAAGTCATAACACATTCATATAAAAGTGTGGCTGGTCCACCAACACATCACTTAAGCAATTATACTTGGCTCCCACAAAAGGTGACATAGAAAAATGTGTTTTTCGCTGCACATAATGCTGCTGTAGTGTTGTCAGTCTTTGACAGTGATGCTGATTTATTATTGTGGTAATCTTTCTGCAGGACCACTGCCTAAAGATTCGACAACAGCACAGTCTGACCCGTCAGCCGACAGACCTGCTTTGACACTAAAGAGAATGAGCCACGAACAATCAGTTAGCGATGTTGTGCTACGCTCGAGGCTTCCTCCTCCGATGCAGTAGTGATTTCATGTGTTGTGGGGGGAGTGGCTTTGGAGGTCTGAGTGAGTCGGGTGGGACATTGCGGGTGATTTTCAAAATCGCCTACCCTGCCTTTAAGGTAACAACATAGGACGTTACAACATCAAGCTAATGGAGATTCAGGATGGCAAAGTTGTTTGTTTAAATACTTTTTGTTGGCACTTTTAAGTAAAGAATCTTGTTTATCAAGGTCTGTGAAAACAATGTTTTTAGTTTTTTTGTTTGTTTTTGGCTGGTATTTGTCAGTTTAGGTTAAGGCCTAATCACGTTCCAAAGGATATCTAAGGTCATTTACACATAAAACCTACAGCATCTCTATCATAGTTTTTATGAGCATGAAGTACATTTGTTCTTACACAGTTAGAGCGCTATGAAAATTACAAACAAAAAATCACTCACAAGGAGGCAAAAAGTAAAGACCAACAATATGAGAAAAGCAAGGCCTGGGGCAAGGCGAGGACTGTGGCATGGGGCTGGGGTGCTCGGCTGAAACGATAACACTCTGGCACAGGACAAAGGGAAACGCAGACTATAAAGCACCTGAGGGGAATGGGGAACTGGTGGACAAGATCAGAAATCAGGGAAGACAATCAGACTGGTGACACATGAGGAAGGGCAAGTGACCTGAAACGAGAGGAGAGTTAGTTTTCAAAATAAAACAGGAAGTCACAAGACAAAACCCCAGGACGAGACAAACCTCACCGCGGTGTGACAGTACCCCCCCCCCCCCCCCCCCCCCCCCCCCCCCCCCCCCCTCTCTAGGGCCGACAACTGCTTGACCTTATACACTGGGCCACCGTCTATCACCTCAGGGGGCGGGGGAGGTGTGGCGGCTGGGACCATCGGACTCTCCTTGGCAGGTTTAATCTGGCCTACATGGAAGGTAGGGTGTACACGGAGAGATCGAGGCAGGCGACGAGGAACTGCTGCAGGGCCGATGATCTTGGTGGTGGGGAACAGGCCCACGAACCGTGGCGCCAGCTTCTTGGAGTGGACTCTGAGGTGGAGATCCTTGGCAGAGAGCCACACTCTCTGACCTGGCTGGTAGGCGGGGGCAGTCGGTCTATTGTGGTCTGCAGTCTTCTTGACTCTGTCCCCTTGTCGAATCAGTACCTGTCGGGTGGCTGCCCAGATACGGTGGCATAGACGAATCATGGCATGGGCGGAGGGCACAGACACCTCTGGCTCGTTGTCTGCAAAGACGGGGGCTGATAACCATACACACATTTAAAGGGGGAGAAACCTGTGGCTGAGGTGGGCAGTGAGTTGTGGGCATATTCGACCCAGACCAGATGTTTGCTGTTCTGGGAGACCAGGCACCGGAGGCCAGTTTCCAGTTGTTGGTTGAGGCATTAGGTCTGGCCGTTGGCCTCTGGGTGATACCTCAAGTTCAGGCTGGCCTTAGCTCCGATGAGCCGGCAGAACTCCCTCAAGAACCGGGACACGAACTGGGGCCCCCGGTCAGAGACGATGTCTTTAGGAAAACCGTGAACCCTGAAAACACTGTTCATCATGACCTCCGCCGTTTCCTTGGCGGAGGGCAGCTTCGGCAGAGCAATGAATTTAGCCATCTTGGAAAATCTGTCCACTACCGGGAGGACAGTGGTGTTTCCTTGAGATACCGGGAGCCCCGTGACGAAGTCCATGGTGATGTCGGACCATGGTCTAGAGGGGATGGGGAGTGGTTGCCACAGACCCATGCGGGATCCGGAGGACGTCTTGTTTCGGGCGCAGACCGCACATGCCTCTACGTACTCCCAGACCTCCGGCTTTTGTAGCACGCCCTAATGGCAGATCTTTGCCAACTTTGGTCCAGAGCCTTACAGTACCACGGAAAACAAGAATGTCAAGTTTGGCGTGAATAGCATTAAGCACTTCAGCCTAGATATGCTAAAGCTTGTGTTTGTATGCTAGCTACAAAATTTTGCACATTTTTTAAACCAAGCAAGACTCTTCTGAAAACTTTTTGTCACCGCCATCTGAAGATGGTATATACCTAATGTCAGGCAGAACGGGCAAAAACCCAAGGAGGAGTTCGAACAAGTAGGTTTTGCACATGTCGCGACAGTGCGAAAAAAAATATTTGCAGAAATGGGCGTGGCTTACGTCATATGATTCAGCTTGATTCAGGGAACGCATGGATGTAAGGCTTTGTAATGTGCCATGTGTAATGTGGGAGTTGTAGTCCAAAAGGCCTCTACCTTGATGTTAGCGCCACCTAAAGGTCCACATGTGTAATTTTTGATATGTGAGGTATATGGCGCCTTGTAAATGTTACCTGGACATTTGAGGTCGTTCAAGATGTGAATCCAAAAATCTTGTTTTGGGTGCAATAGGCCACGCCCATTTTTACTAATCATGCACCATTGCAGGCGTGGCCTGAGGAGTGGCCCTAGATCTTACCCTCCAAATTACGTAAAAATGTAATGAGCCCTTCATGAAATATAACATTTCGTATTTGTAGTGCCCCCTAGATGCCAATCTTCACTAAATTTGTTGCCAAACCTCAGTGTCATGCCAAACAAGATTCTAAAGTTTTGCATTGATAGCATTTAATTTGGCTGAGATATGCAAAAGTTGGTGTTTTGGCAGCTAGCAACACAAATCTATTTGTACGTTACTTCTGCAATTTTGTATGGAGCTTCTCAATAATTTTGGTCAGCTCTGCCAGGAGATGCTAAGTGCCACGTTTCATTCAGATAAGAAACACGGCCCAGGACGAGTTTGAAAAAGTAGGTTTTCTTTAAATTGTGATTTTGCAGTGGGAAAAGGCGGAAGAGGGAAGTGTCCTATACAAAGGACATTCACCTCCATTCAGGGAATGCTTAGATATGAAATTTATTATTATTATAATTTTTTATAAATGTGAGAAGTTATAGGCCAAAACAAGTTTTTTTTTATTGTAGCGCCCCTAAGTGGCATAATTGTGTCAATTTCTGTGTCTGAGGTGTGGGCAGGGTTCTCGACCCGTCCTGAAAATGGCACCACTCCACCATTCACGGTTTAGACTGTGGCGAGACTTTTATCAATACGGAAGAATACGGCGGAAGAATAATCAGTACAAAAACAATAGAGTTCCCAGCACGACTGGTACTGGGATCCCAGCCCTCTCTGGCTTGGACACCTAATAAAAAGTAATTGTCACCTATTTAAGACCAGGATGCTACTAACAATAACATCCAGACCAACTAGGATGGCGAATAACCAGATAAAAAATGAAGTAATGCATAATAGGATTTCATAATGTATAAGCTTGCCAGTCGTACTTCCACTGATGACAGGGTTGGCAAATGATTGCCTTGCACCATCACTAACTACACAATCGGCAACACCATGGACAGAGGACAGGTAAGGTAATGCAGGTAAGGCTCAGAAGAGCCTGCGAAGTGAAAATATTCAGCACCATGGACAGTACCCTGTGCACAGACATGAACAGTGCGTTTATTCCAAAGATATCAGACTGTCAATTAAGAATGACAATGGGGTCACTGGTGTACTTTGATTTTAATTATTTGGTTTCATTTTAGGAGCGCTGAAACTAGTCCTTTGACCGATAGGGACATCTAGTCACTACTAAAAATGCATTACATTTAGTTACTAACAAGTTACAGCATCCAACCTCACCGACTTTACTAGATATTTGTTCTTAACATGCAAGAATTTCAAAATCACGTTTGGAAAAAAAGTTAAACCTTTTTTTCTCCTCTGTGTGTTATGTTTTATTGCGTCTCGCAAGTCTATATTACAAAATGGCTTTATCAGCACAATAGCAGGTACTGTAAGAGTAATAATAACTAGAATGACACTCAAAGAGATGCAACACCTGCATGTGAGTTTGCCCAAAATGTAAAAATTATCATAATCTGCATGTGCTGCCCTTTTGTACCATTGTTGTCAAAGCTAAATGGAGCTACAAAAACATCAACCTAAAATTTAAAGATAATGTCACTAATATATCCACATTGTGTGCCTGTATCAGATGGCATGTACAATAAACAATTAAGGGCATTTTGTTTACAATGGTAGGCCTATTTAGCTGAAGCTTTTTCTCTATTCCCCCAGCCCATCAATAATCATTCACGAAATCTTAGATAAAGGTCAGTAATTTCAAAGACATCATCAGACATTGCCAGGTTGTGCTCAGTCATAAATTCCATACATAGGTGAAACACATCATCATCACAACGATAGTCCTTAAAAAGACAGTCCTCTTGAAATATTTCTATCTTCATTTGATCAGTTGGCTGCAAGAAATTCTGAGCCCCATAAAGATTAGGAACCGCATATATTATTGAAGGACGACCATTTGGAGCCTGAGGATTGTTCTTATGCGATGATCATTCCAGGCAGATACAACTTCATCAAGCTCCTCTAATAGAAAAAGAGTGAAACAGTTTTGTTAGAAAATAATCTGTGTTCATGCCGTTATCTCTCATAGGTAAATCTGTGTTGATTTGATAGGCAATATTTTGAGGATACTATACCTGTATGGTATTTTGGAAGCAAAACTGCATCAGTGATTTGTCAATGAAGCTGTCAACAAAATAGCCATCTGCTTTCAGCTGGTCGAAGTCATTCATCCAAAACTGGACGCATTCAGTTCTCAAGGTGCACCACCAACATTCTCATCCTCACTGTTGTGCAGAAACTTTTGCATCACTGCAACGTGTGTATTCTCAGCACCATGATCTAACTTGACTTTTTGTGGACATCCATTGTTTTCGGTTACAGCATCTATAAAATAACCTACGATAATACGAGGGTCACTGATGGTTTGTATTCTATGTAGCTTCTAGCTACATAATTTTTCTTGAAAAGCCATCTATGCAACGACTGATACATATGTCATACCCATCTATATGCCATACATAGTTTGGCCCACAATTGACATACATACGCCATCTCAAACAGTTGCGTGCAGGCAGATCCACCCCATTTCTGTCCATCAGTCGCAACAATTGACGCACAGTTTCTCTGTCGGTAATTATCCCGGCCATCCAACATTTCTGGTGCATCCATCTGTAGCCGTGCTGTTTGCCAAACGTTTGAAGCTGCTGGTCAATGCCAGGATGCCTATTCAGCTTCATCTGTCTTATTTATTCTCCGCAAAAGCTGGTTATTTTGTAGCTTTCTCTCTAGAGTTCGAAGGCTTAGTTTGATATTATGTGATTCCTCCAAGAGCACTAAAATTCCACAATTTGTGAATCCACACATCTAAAGTAGTCTTCAATGATGGTATCCATTTAGGTCTGCTAAGCCTTGTCTTACCCACTTGCTTCTGTTGCTTTGGCACATATGAGGAAACATAGACTAAGTCATTATTTCGAGATACTTTCTCATTATTTTATGATACTAAATCATTATTTTGAGATAGAAAGTCATTATTTTGAGATAGTTAGTCATTATTTTGCAATAGTAAGTAATTATTTTCAGATACTAAGTCAATATTTTGAGATACTTTCTCATTATTTTGACTCACACTGGCAGAAATGGGGTTCCATAAAAAACACCCCCAGTATTACTTCAAATTTAAAGCCCCCTTGAGTATCCCCTCATATATTGGCAAGGCCTTTATTTTTGATAGTTGAAGGAACAAAGTTAAGGGATTTGCACTGTTCTAAGGTACTTCAAATGTAGCTCCTGCCATGTTGTGCAACTTTACATTAAAGCAATTTAAATGTACAAATTGCTTAGTTTGAAAGCACATTACAGAACAGTCACCAAGAGTCTCTCGTGTTATTACAATCAAATAATAAATTCTCAACAAAAAAAGCTGATATTGTCCCTTCGTTGATAAAGTTGTTATATATCTAACCTATTATACTACCTTTAACAATCATGTTCTTGTTTTTTTCCCCTCTTCAGACTGGTATTAACATGGTGGAGTACCTGAACAGAGCTGCTACAGAGAACACAAATGTTCTTGAGAGGCAAGCATTTTTTTTGTGATAATGGGACAGCCTTGGAGCAGCCATCTCTATTGGGTACAGTTGATGTTGATTCCTGACCAGCTTAACCAACAATGGGGACCAGCTAGATCACTGTGACTAGCTTAACCTGCAATGATGACCAGCTAGACCACTGTGACTAGCTAGACCAGCATCCCAACCAGCTAAGTTGTCCAAAAAACCCCTAACCCAACAAACCAGCCCAGCCTGAGGCTGGTCAGGCTGGTCAATCTAAGCTGGGGCCCTTGGCTGTGTCACCCAGTTGTTATCTGCCAGCAACCAACCACCACCTTCACTTCACAATCAGCAGCACTATTTAAAGCACCCGGTGAAGTAACCAGGGGCGGCTGTGGTTTTATGTGAGCAGTTTGCCTGGGAGTATTGTTGAAGAATTGTTAACTTGTATGGCAATGTGGTGTTGGTTTGTTACTCTATCCTTTGGTTTGGTTTGTTTTATGATTAGTCTTCACCCGCTGCCCTTATCCCTTGATTGTTGCCTCCCCTGACTCCTGCTCTTTTTGTTGTATTTTTCAATTGTTTGTTAATAATACACGGCTAATTGCCTTAATGCCAGCTAAGGTTTTGTTACCTTCCTCCCTTACCCCTAGACCAACTTGAGGGTTGTAACAACATGAATACTGGACTTCCACAGAAATACTTACCCGACCCTTGGCAAATTTAAACCATAACTGTGAAGAACTAGGTCACTTCATCATCTACCAATGTTAACAGCATGGCTATATCCGTCATATTCTTTGTCTGCTCAGTTGCCGCATTTATGCTTGCAGATTCTGATTCAGACCCAGTCTTGTAATATTTTATAGATCTACTTCACGACATGGCAGAGTACTTCATGTATTTAATGGGTTAAGTTACCAGTTACTTGATGATTTTACACTTTTTGCATATAAATCACGTAAAGTGCTTGCTATTTTTGTATAATGCCATTTTGGTATGAATTAAACTGCCCTATGAAGTAGAGCTAAAACATGATTAATTGATCAATAAATAACAGAAAATGAACTGGCAATATCCTTCAGTAGTTTGTCATGCCTCTTATTGTCAACATTATTGCTGTGTTTTCAGGCATGTTGACTCAAGAAGCCCAGTGCGTTATCCCCACATTTGTACTTGCTGCGCTTTATCTACCTGTGAACTATAATTTCCTCATTTTAAGATTTTTTATTTTATTGTGACGTTTTTCCTACTCTGAACTGAGGGACTAACCATGAAGTTGATGTGCTTTGCCTATATATACGTTTCCATCAAAATGTCAAGCATCAAGAATTTTCAACAAACTTTTGAAAGTTTGCAAAAAAAGAATATGCAAATTATGTCCGTATCCATCAACTGGTTTGGCGCAAATTAACTACACCAGTTTTGTCAGAAGATGACAGTATAGGCAATACACGCCTACCGTAACATGGCTGTAATAGAACAGTAGAAGACGAAGAGGTTGCGAACCGAAAACAAAACAACAGTTGCCTTGGCACGTTATCATAGAACTTTCAATTCAGTTAGCATTGGCAATGTATAAAACGCTGTCCGGAGCCAAAGACAGAGAAATTCCATTCTGATGCATGCAGCATCAGCAAGGGCGTTGAAACAACGCGTCGTATGCAACCATAGCTCAGAGGAAGACTCCAACAGCTGAAACAGCTGATCAGTCATGTGAGTTGAATGCTGCTACGTCTGAACTTATTTGGCAAGGTTATTTCCATCTTGCATTTTGCACATAAAACCACCTCAAGCCACCCAACAAATTGCAAGCCAATCTCAGCTGTCAATCATGACGCCTCAACCAGACGACAATCAATCAGAATCAGAAACAAATTGTGTTTATTTACCTATTTAAGTAGGTTTTCATATACATGGAATTTTCTTTGGTCTTTTAGTGCTTAACAAACGCATTAAAAACAAGATATTGTAGGTGAAAAAGAATAATTTAAAAAACTTTAAATTTGCACTTACCAGTCTCCATTGTATGATGAATCCTGTTCCTGACGCCAGTTGAAAAGGAATATTGATGGAGTGGATGCTGATTCAGGGAGACAGAAACTGTGGATGTCTTAAGCAGAAGTATTTATTATAAGAGCTCAATATACAGTATATCAAGGAGATTTCTGGTCAGTTTGGCGCCCCAAGACAATCTGCCTGTTCCCGGTCTCTGTAGTGTATTTAGTTCAGGGTAATGTCGTCATCTCCCCGCGAATATGACACCTCTAAAGAGACTTCAGCTGCTCGATGATTGCTGTGGCTTGCCACAGACAGGTTGACCTTGCTTGGTGCCTGAGAAGACTCGTTTTAACAGTTTGTCAGGGAAGGATAGACAAAGTTCCACGACAGTAGGTACAATGAGAAAGTAAAACGAAGAACTACCTTGAACTATATGGATCCTCGGAGAGCACATTCCTCCACCATGTCCAAAGAAAGTGAAAAGTAATTCCTTGATCCGCCTGTTTATCTGGATCCATTCCAAAATGTATTCATAGCCCACCCCTCCAAATGGAAATTCGATCTTTTTTGCCTAATACTACTAACTAACAAACAGAAAACTAACGCTAATGATAACCTACTTGGTGGAGGAAATGACAGAAACCAACAAAAAAATTCTTTGATGTGTACTTTGGCTTTTTAGTTTGGCCAATGTCTACAGTGGCCCTGAGAGCTCAAAGCACTGCAACTTAAGAAAACACATGAAAATTGACAAAACGCAAATTAAGAAAAAGTCTTCATCAATTTGAAAACACATGCGCAGCATTTAGTAAAAGTGCTGCAAACACCACAACAAATTAAGAAAAGCGCTGCAAACACCAAAATACAACACATTAAGAAAAAGCAGTGCAAACACTACAACACATTAGGAAAAAGCGCTGCAAACACCACAATACAACACATTAAGAAAAAGCCCTGGAAACACTGCAACATAACACATTAAGACAAAGCAATGCAAACACCACAACACATTAAGAAAAAGCGTTGCAAACACCACAACACAACACATTAAGAAAAAGCACAGCAAATAGGCCGCAACTAAACAAGATAGTTTCAAGAGGACACTTAAAAGTGATGCACACATTTCCGGACACGCTTGTTGTTTAAATTGCCTTAATTGCGCTGTGAGTCAAAATCCGCGTGTCCGGACTTGTGCATCACTTTTAAGTGTCCTCTGGAAAAACTTCGAAACGGTGATGAATTTGTTATGCTTTTCTTTGAGATAGTGGCCATTTCTCAATGTGCGTTCTTCTCGTGAAACATCATCAGTCTCGGCCTAAGTACTGTTCCAATACAAAGAATGCATCGAGCCAAGAACGGTCCACATGCCCGGATGTTGTTCTTGCCGCGACCCCTTTACCGAGGATGCATCGGAGGTGACTTGTGTGTTCTTGGGAGAGCCAAGTATCCACGAATGCATTTCGCAGTAACCAGCGGCAACTATGGAGGTGGAAAGAGCCCACAGCTGTAAGTTAAACATTTCGAAATATTACTCTTGCTTTCACACCTAATATAGTTTAAATATTTTTTTAGGCAAGAATATAGGCGTTTTAACTTAAAATATGTGGTTGATTTATCAAGTCGAAGCCTATTTGATAATTTGTTCCGACGTTTACGGACGTCGCTAGCGAGCCTCCCTAACTATCCAGCTGACCAGGCGGTCAGCATTCATTGTGACCGCCGAGAACGGCCTTATCTCGGCCAGTCCTTCTAGAATGCTCCGCTGGCTTTGTCCTGGTGAAACAAGCTATATGATTCCGTTTTGGGTAAATCTAATGGTCAAAAGTTGGTAGAGAGTGCTGAAATGTATTATCTGTTAGCAGAGAAATCTTTTGGCTCAAGCCAAAGTTAACATTCATAGTTTTTGGTTTGTATTTAACCCCTCACTAGCGCATTGTCTTTGTGCATTGGATCAGATGTTTGGCTTGCCTTTATTCTGTAAGCAATACACTAGTTATTCTTGTTGTAATTCATTTAATATTTGAGCAATATTGGGATAACTGTGCTAGTGCTATAACCCCCCACTGGGAACTGATCTTATTTTACTCAAGGGACAACTGAGGAGACCCATGCCCTCATTGAGTGGCGGATGGGAAATTAACCCCTTTTTACAGGGAGGAGGAACTCATCCAAAAACAGATGGGAGTGAGTATTTTTTTTTGTGTTTATATCATTGTCTGTATGTCTAAAAAAGGCTTGGTGTAAGATTTTGCACAGTCTACCCTAATGATTAATACAGTTTATCACTGTTGTGTTTTCTTTTTCTCAGTGACTTTGTTACCACTTCTGGCCTGGAAATAACGGACAAGCAGGCCAAAAAGAAGTGGAATAATCTTAAGGAAAAGTACAAGGTAACATGCCTACTTCTCTGCACTGTGTTGTATACTGAAAGGACCTTCCAGAGATTCCTGTCAAAGAAACTACATCGTCTAATTTTGTCAGACCATATATAAAACCTAACCGACAACAACACTGATGTAGTGGACCTTGAAATAAAGTATACTGTGCAAATGTGAATATATTCAGTCAGTTTCACAGTGTAGTAATTGAAACCCTTTTTCCAGGAGCTCAGAGATCCACCGACAGGGAAGGGGTACAGTCTGGTAGTGTTACTGCTGCCACCTGCCAGTGGTACAGTATGATGGATGCTGCACTCCAGGTGCAGCACTCAATTAGTCCGCCCCTGGTTGTTGCAGCAAACGTAACTGCCAGTGCGGTTGGTGTGGTTACACTGGCCACACCAGAGGAAGCCAGGGCCAGTCAGCTTCCCAGAAAGAGGCCCAGGGACAGCCAGGCTCTTTCGGACTTCCTTAGAGAAAAAGCTTTAAATAAAACAATTATGGAATTCAACCCAGACATTTAATTTTTGAAAGTAACTGTAATAATAATATTTGCAAAGTTGGAACAGGTGACCAACAAATGAACAAATGCAACATATTTACAATCACATGCATATATAGACATAGGCAGACATAACAAAAGGACAGCATCAGAGACAGTATATTAGACATAGTTAAACAGATTTATATTTTGATGTATATATATATGTATGTATGTAAACATTTCCATATATGTCCAACTTCCAGTGAACATGACTATATCTAGAGAGTGTGACAGTCTAGATATAGTCATGTTCACACAGACATGCTGGCAGTCCCTCTGGAGCAGAAACACATGCAGCGAGTATTCCCCGGACACCATTTTCCAACAGGTCCCTGCGTTCTTCACCGGTGCTGCTAGTGTTGTCCTCGCTGTCATCCGGATCCTCCTCCACCACCTCCTCCGCTGTCACACATGTTGTGGAGGATGCAGCAGGTACCTATCACCTTTGGGGCGAAGAGAGGCCAGATCTCCAGGTCCCGCAGAAAAATGTTCCGCCAGCGAGTCTTCAGGGCTGGATTGCCGATGTACACATCCAGAAATTTGCCGTTGGCATCACAGACGCCTTGTAGCAGCAGTGAGGGGAAGAGATTTCTGTTAATGTAGCATCTTTTTTGTGGATTCTTTGGGGGCACAATGCGGATGTGGCATCCATCGATGGCACCAGCAGCATGGCGGAAAGCCTCATGACCAGCCAGGTGAGAAAAGCCAGCCCCCACCTCCTCCATCTCGTCTGCTGTGGGGAAATGAATGGCTCTGTGGATGATGATCATCATTTCCTCCACAACTTTGTGGACGATCCTGCACACGCTGGGTAGTGGGATGCTGAAGATGTCAGCAGTAACCCTGTAGGATGTCCCACAGGCCAGCCATGGTCTGTCAAAAAGTATAATTACTGTACATGATAAACAATATACTACTCAGGCTAAATATATTTATGACATGATGTACAGGTACTGCACCTAATTGTATGCACACAGGTTTGTATGCGGAATGCAAGCGAATCCATTACAATATTAGATTATTAAAAGTACCAAACATCCTCTGTACCTGCCTGTTTATTATGCAGACCTTGATACAGTAAATGTAATACAGTATCCCTGGAATAAATGTTAATTTAAGCCATGTTTTCATATTGAGCTTTTAATATAATCTGATTTTGAGGTGTTAGTTTCATGAATAATGATAGACTAAAAAACACCTCTCAGTAAAACTACAGTTCAACAGCACTCGTGTGTTTGTGTGTACTTAATATAGTATTGTTAGATTAACAATACATTATACAACATAATGATTAGACAAACGTACATGGGTAGCAAGACTTGCTTTTAAGGCACGTCTGCTCTTCACCCTCTGCCGCATCCTGGCTCGTCTCTCCTGAACCCGCCTCCTCAGGTGGGCAGCCTCCTCTTCAGCCTGCTGGTACAGCATCCCAACGGCAACGACAACAGCAACGCAATTTTGATCCATTTATAGTAGTTTGCAATGCTACTCTCCTCACTCACCAAAATGTCCTCCACAACCCACCACAACTTTTTTTCCCGCCACTGGCCATTATGTGTAGTCTACAGAGTGAAAATGTATTAAAAAAAAAAAATTCTTTGCTCTGGCCCACACTCCAGCAGGTGGGTGGCAGTAATGCACCATACACGCTAGGTGCCATCCACTATAAAACCAGAAGAAGAAGAAACGAAAGTACGCTGCTGTTCCAATTGCAGAATGACCGTTCTGCGTCCTCCCGTTCTCAGTCTCAAAGCTCTAATAATGTTATAAAATATAGATAAAAAAGCGTTAGTCATCTTGCAAAGCAACAAATGATGTATGTGAAGACAAAGCTGTTAATTTACAGGCCTACCATGTATAACTGTAGTAGCTAGAGTGCTAGCTAAAGCTTACTACGTTAACAAGCGAACTGATTTACGATAGCCTACGTTAAAAAACACTGACAATGTTGTTTTCACAAAAGCCACAGGTAATGATGTGAGTCAACAGTAACTAAAAAATGTTGTTATTGTCTAGCAATGTCGACAGTAGTCAGTGTTAGCTTCTAACCGGTGGGAATGCCATGTAACGTACCTTGCTGTGCTTCAGTTGCCATGGTAGCCTGCATGGGCACGGCGGGCTGGGAGGAGCTGTGGAGGCAGAACCGAAGTGCAGCAGAGAGGGAGGCGGAGGGAGCAGGAGTCTTTGGATTTAGAATTCTGAGACTAAGTCCACTGTCCCCTCAATCCTACTGACTGCAGCTTTAATGTGTTGTTTGCAGCGCATTCTATAAATGATACGCATGTGTTGGCAAATTGATGAAGATATTTTCTTGATTTGCTTGTGTTTTGTCTATTTGCATGTGTTTTCTTATAGTTGTAGTGCTGTGTGCTCTCAGGGCCACCGTACATGTCTAATCTGCTCACATTGATGGAGACGAAGTCTATGACCTATACTGCAGTGTGGCACTAATCACCCCCCATACAGAGACCACTCGTTGCAGCCAGGCACAGTTAAAAGAACTCGAAGAGTATTCTGCCTCCACCTGGCGATGGTTGGAGAGAATTAAGAACCAGAGGAGTGAGTGAATCCGTGTCCCTTCACCGGTCTCTATCCCTCTCTCTCTCTCCCCCCACCCCCTCTCGCTGTGAATGGTAGCCTCGTCCTCAGGTATGCCTCTTAACCCTCAGTTCCGCTCCAGCCACCGTCAGCGGCAACAATTACTACAACCGGAACCGGCTGCCTCACACTCTCTCATCTTGCGGTGGATTGAAAAAAACCCAGAGTGGCCAAAGGGAAATTAATGCTAATATACTAATACAAGTGCGAACTACGAGGATTGATTGATATATATATTTTTAAAAAGCCTCAGCCATGGCGACAATAGGAGATTTCGACCCACTCAACTCCACCGTACCTGCGACGAAGATTGAAGTAACTGTCTCTTGCAGGTAAGCAGCAAACCTGCTCCGGCAATACTCACTTGATAAGTATATATTTTTTTAATTAATTATGTTAAAATGTTTGATGCAACACCTCATCTCAACACACCTTAGACTTTCCTCATGTTTTTAATCAGTATTGTCTGTCTTTAACGTGCACGGACCAACTCGTGCTTAAGAATTTGCATGTGTTGTGGGTGTAGAAGTGCGGGGGGGGGTGCAGTTACCAACAGCAGCAGGATTTATTCTGAGTGCTTTGGAGAGCTCCGGGAGAGCGCAACTCTGAAATCACATTTATGTGCAGAGAGGACAGGGCCGGCTCTAGACATTTTGGTGCCCTAGGCCAAATTATGACTTCTTGCCAAAAGAAAATGAAACCCCACACCATCACAAAGAGCTGCATGTAACTGCCAATAACTCACCTTTGTAGACTCCTTTGAAGGGTTCAGTATTTCCCATACGATACTGAGAGACTATGGTGGTGAACGTAAGACCCTGTCTGGGGTACATTTCATTGTAAAGTCCATCTATCTGGGGAAGTTTAATGGCATATTTAGCAGGTTAGAACTATGAAGAACTTTATGCTATTGTAAACAATTGTGTGCTGCTGGAAGAGATTATTTCCTGCAGGATATTATAATTTATGATATGATTACTTTCTGTCTGAGTCGAGCTTCACCGAAATATTCAGGTGAACTGCTGTTATTTGGCGCAACAGCGGGGCTTCAGAACACTGAGGACTGAGTGCTACACTTGGCGCGCTTCACCCCCGCGGATTCCACAACGCCTCCTCTTCCGTCCGTCGCCCCCCACACCAATCTGTGCAGACTCGCTGGGGATCGTCACTTCTCCCTGGGTCTCTCTCCCCGCCCGATCTTGTGTGTCCTCGCTCCCTCGTTGTACTCCGGTCAACGGGGGAGCACTGCGCACACTGGTCTTGCTGTCTTTCGCTGCTGCGCACTTAAGAAAAAAAGAAGAAGTGATCCTTACTGCGCCCCCCGGACATTCTGCGGCCCTTATGTGACGGCGCATGTTGCATATGCCAAGAACCAGCCCTACGAGAGGAAGTAGGTACTGACTGGTTGGAACAGTCAGTGGTTATTTTGATCAGACCTGAAGAGAAAGACTAATAGGAATCATATCTGAATCTCATTTTGAAAAGCTGAATCTGATATTACCACGTTAACTACTACAACAGCAGTGTAGCACCCAAACTGTCAGGCTCAGTGCGAATAAAGAATAAAAATATGTTGGAACATCTTCTCACAAAATGTAAGACATAAATATGCAGATTTATTCACAGTTATTTATTAAGTCAAAATCTTTTGTGTTTGATTTCTCTTTTGAATGGTTGTTGGATCCTGTGTCTCTTAAGATCTTTCTTATTGTGAACCTAACTCTGGACTGAAACACTGCATTTCTGGTAAACGGTCCTGCAGACTGAGAGGAAATATATACTATCAAAAATGAACATTTGACCAAAATGATGCATGTCTTTGCAGTGTTGGGGTCAAAGAGCAGGATTGGGGGTGTGTAAATAGTTTCTGAACCCAGTCTACATTTTATTTAATAAATGATTAAAGACATTGCCAGAGACGGAGGTTACCACAATAAAGAAGAAGAGGAAAGGTTCAGCGCAGAGTGTCTGACAGCCGGTGAACTCAGCCTCATCATCACACCAAGATTTGGAGAACCAATTTTTTTCTGTAACTTTTGTTAAGGCACATGAAAAGCAAAATGTTGTTGCTGTGACAGCTTGGAGGCACCGTATTCGACTTGATTGGAGTGTTTGAATGTGTCAGCAACCTCTGTTGAATTGGGTGGTTGATAATTATGGTCAGTCACAGTTATCCAGCTGGCCTTGCCCACAGAGGAATAATCAATCACGGAGATGGTAACTATTCCACTCATGTAGGTCAAGTACATCTCCTTTTCATAGTAAATGTTGGCTACTGAAATACTTACTGGAGTAATATTGTAGGTTTCTACTTCATAACAGACTACCCTCCTGGCCGGTGAGAGAAAATCATCACACGTGTTCTATAATCATTATTTTGAAAGGTTTCATTGCTCCCATATTTACAACCCACTGGACAAATTATCCCTTTCTGAATGAATGAGTAAATTTCCAGATAGATGTACTATGGATGACCTTCCATGTAGTTTCTTGACTTAAAAATCTTTATACTGTAGCTGTGGCAGTCAATATTTTGAGACAATAGTAGGGCTGGGTAAAAAAATCAATTCATCAATGCATTGCAATATATTTTTTGACAATTCAATATCGATTAAGAAAATCTGTAAATCGATTATTTCCGTTGTAATGAAACACCACACCTGTGGTTGCCGCTGTAGTGTGATTTGCGACAGAAACGGGTTGTAGTCAGGGTTTCCTCTACATTCATTTTGCGGCGGTGGACAGAGTGAGGTTACTGGGTACCCGTGAGAAAAAATAGAATTTCGGTTCTGCTTATCGGTTCCTAAAAGATCGCATACATAATGGCGCCTGTGTTTTGATACTTATGCTTAGCATGCATGCTAACGTCCGAGCCACAGAGTGAAACATGGACCGAGAAAAACAGTCAGAAGTCTGTCTGTATTTCAATAGAGAAAGCGGCGACAGGTGCAGTATATGCGAGGCGGGTGGCACCTCGAATCTGGACAAACATTTCAGGCAGCGAGACATTTGGAGCAATGTATCCTGCACTGTTCGTTGTCCTGCAGGCATTGATTGAAAATGACAAACATGACTATCATTTCAAATGACGGAAACAATCTTGGAGGTGGATTGTAATTTTGATGTGGTGTCAGCTTCATAATGTTATTCCTTTTCATCTGAAGTTGCTGTTTCTCAACAAACCAACCTCTGGTCCTTACTATCATGCTGACTCAGCGTCTTTAAGGCTTCTTCATTTAGCCACATCATTACTGCATCACTGTGTGAGTGTTGGTGAATTGTCAGGGCAGGCTATCTGGATGTGATTATATGTGACTGTTTTTCCAAAGGGCTCTGCATTTCCACTGAAGGTGGTAATGAGCTTGAGCTTGAGTTCCTTTTCCCATTCCTGTAACAATGTGTGAGACGGAGGTTTCTCTTCATATGGTAAGACTTGAGTGGAAAAGGGAAATGAGGGTCACTGTGTATCGAATTAGTATGTTAATGTACAGACAAGCTGGCAGCAGCACCTCACAGCTCAGATCTGCTTTAGATAACTAATACTGTACCTGATGGCTGTTTGAAATCACAGTTGGACAAAAATAGATTGGGAGACCCATTGTGTATAGTATGACATGAAGAGAAACACCTCTGATGATTATCAACATTGTTCCAACTAAGGGTGCAACGGCTCACAAAACTCACGGTTAGGATCGCTACGCGGCTTTTGAGTCAGTCATCGGATCATTTTTCGGATCAACAAAAAAACGAAGACAACAAATATAACGTTGCTTTCCAGAACACGTAACGCAGAGAACTTTTTCCAATGGTCTTAAATGAATACAACCTTCAAGTCCGGTGTTTAAATAAAATCTTAAAATAAAATATGCAAAAAAATTAATTAAAGTTCAAAATGAGGCATGAATCACTGAATCAGTCGGGAGGGAGAGATGTTTACCGTCTCGCTGTGGGACCAACACCCCCACTTTTCTCTCATTTTATGTGTAAATAAGCCACTGTTTGCTAACTTAGAAGCTGATATGTCAGTATAAATACTGTGTTCATTACTTTTACTGCACCCGCATGTCACCAAAAGAAAAACAAGATCTGCTGATAAGGTGTAAGCAGGTTTTAAGCAAAATTTCCAACAAAAATATACAAAGAGAATTAAAATCAGTGAATAGCCTATTAATGATCTGTCTCGGATGTACCCTGCCTCTAACCTAGTGTCTCGATTAGTCTGGCTCACCGGATATAGAGGACAGAGATTGGGCTACAGACAGATTCTGTCACAAAACTTCTCCCATTCCTTTTGCTGACATTCCCGTATTGTGCTCCTGCTGGAACTCTGAAACAACGCAATAAGGCGGGTTTTGAGGAGAAATCATTCTGGCAGCGGCATGCGTGTTTGACATGGATTTCACCAATGAACCCATCCACTCCACAAGATCACCTATGATATTTATTTAACAGCGTTCTACAAGAACTAAGTATATATGGTAAAACGTCTGTCGTTTTGACAGATCCTGTGAGCTCATCCAGGGCTAAAGTGTATGCTGGCTTGACCTCGTTGTGAGAAAGGAACAAACTATGTTTGTTCTTTTTGTCAATTAAACTAACCTCACATAGGCGACATTCTAAGTTTCCCCCCGGCACTATTTTGCGCGGACACCGACGCTGCTTCCTGGGCCTAGATGATTGTGATTGGTTTAAAGAAACGAAAAAAAGGCCAGCCCCCCCAATCTCCGAAATGATAGAACGTGCTTCCAGACCATACTACGAGCTGTAGTTTTGACTCCAGCCCCCCGTGACCCTCAAAGGGTAAGTATGATGGATAAACGGATGGATGGATATGTACAAAATATGGGTGTACCTTTTATATCCGTAAAAAGCATTCCTACCGCTTTTTATGCCTGTCAGATATTTGCCCGCCTCTGAGCTCTGTGATCAAATAGACTGTGTGACAATGTTTTCAAAGTCCTTAAATGGGCAGTAAGCGATTCTAAAGCAAATCACGTTTTGTAAAAATCAACAAATATTTCTTCACGGTGTCCAGCTGTTGGTTAAAAAAATCTGGGTTCTTGGCTCAGCCCAGGTTCCATAAATCGAAAACAAAACAAATGATGTCGGCTGCACCAACAACACTGCACTGTAAGCCCGGATAAGTTGAATTTACTTAAAAAAATTGAGCAAACTGGTTGCCCTAAAAATATTAAGTAATGTGTAATGAAAACTTGAGTGCATTTAACATAAATGCTTGAAAGGCTGGAATCGTTATTTTAAGTTTTAAACACTAAATGCAAAGTGGATTTTACTTACAATCTCTTGTAATATCAATTGCCTTGTCACATGAACTCCACTTATTATTTTAAGTTAAAGTGACTAAACCTTTGTATTCATTGAATGTGCTAAACTAGAACATTTAAATTAAGACAAATACGCAATACAACAAAAGTCATTCTTTTACTGTTTTATTTGAAAACAGCATGAAGTTAGAGGTTAGAGCCCCCTGCTTTAACAACCTTGAATCATAAGCCTGAAACTGTGGCAAAATTAGTCATTCATGTCCTGAACATTGCATAAAACATTAAGTCTAGCACCATCATGCCTCTATTCTATCAAAAACACTTATTGTGCTCAAGCATGTGTACATCATTATCACTACAAATCACATTAAAACTGTATTATAGCTTACACTCCTGTTAGGGAAAATTTTTATTTAGTTGAACATTCCCCTTTACATGACTAAAATATCTACTCTATATATCTTGAAAATCCAAAATGCACCAAGACATCTGCCTTTTAGTTGGTAATGTAACTAAAATACCCAACTCATTTGAAATTAAATGTACTCAAAGCCTGTGTCATGGAATCTTGTGTAATAATCAGTGCAAATACCATAGGACACATGTACCCCAAACCGTACACAACAGTAAACATGTTTTCCTAAAAGTCCAACATTACAAACTGGGGCAAACAAATCTGGAGCAGTAATAGTGCCATTTCAAACCCTGTTTTATGCTTCCAGGTGATTTTTCAAAGGTTGAATTTTGGGTGCCAGCTCACAGATGAACCCTACTCTAGATGGGTTGAGCTGGGTTTTTTCTTGACCAAGGCAGAGAATTCCCACTGGAGTTTGACTGTACGAGTCCTTGTCAGTTACATCCTAACAGTGAAAGAAACGTATTGACGCAGAGGACATAAACTTTTTTTGTGAATCATATGACTCTCAGTACCTTTCACCTTAATTGTTTTTTTAAAAAACTTTACTGTCACCAGTTGAAAGAAACATCAATAAGTTAGTTGATGACTGGAGCAACCAGAATCTAACAAGCGCACTCAGAACTCCCATTTGAGTTAAAGACCCCGAAACACTTTCACAACTTCCAACTGGTGACAGTTAAGTCAAAAAACAAATTGGGCAAATGTAAAAGGATTCATACAACCTTAGTTATTGGGAGCAATTTTCTACTTCTTTTCAATAGGACTGGGACTGAAAGTGGGTAAGCTATCTTTGTTCGGCCATAAAATAGAGACTTAATGGAGACACTGATGCTGATCAAATTATTCTGAAAATTAGTGGCATTGTTCATGAGAATGAGACAAATGAGCGTGCACCTGCAACATTTAAAAAAAAAAAATAATTAACTTACAGAGCATGTCTTGAAGAAGACAGAAGAATCATCCGCCAAAATGACAGGCAGTCCCCGAAGACATAGGCACCTGATGCCTGTTGGCTCAGTGGTCTGCAAGATGGTGGACACGAGTTAAAACCTATCTTGCTAAGGATACTCGCATGTATTTATCAAATAAATTCCAGAAATTCCCCGCAATGTTTATGTACAAGAGGACAAAAGGAGAGGAAAATGGAGAGGACAGAAAATAAAATTAGGAAATGAAGAGAGGAAAGGAGAAGATTAAGGAAGGGAGATGAGATGGGAAGAAAGAAAAGGATAGAGAGCAGAGAAGAAAGAAAAGACAAAATTGATGAACAGAGAAAGGAAAGAGGTAGTAGACTCTTCTTTTCTCCGAAGAGCAAACGTCAGGTCCATCACTTTCTTAACAAGGGACCCATTTGGCTTTGTCTTCATCATTTCATTGCCAGCTAAGCCAGCAAACCGGTGGCTACAGGTGATGTCCGTTGAACTTATTAAAACAACGTTTTTCACTAACGTTACTCACAAAAAGCCCCTCCAGTGTGAAAAGTAACTTACTTAGCTAGCTAGTTAAGTGAGCTAACGGGTGGCAAGGTTAATGTCCAATCGACGTCGAACTGCTTCACTTGGATTCCTCACAAACAGCCCCCCAAGTGAAAAAAAGTTTCAAACTGTAACGTTAGCTAGCAGGTGAAAATGTCTGCCGACCTAGTTAAAATTAGCTTCCCACTACTCACCAACATCCCCTTGTATCCACACACAAACACGGAAACATTAAGTTGTCTCACTCCTCAGCAGCAACGTTAGCTAAACAATGGACAGCAGGAGCAACTGGACTGTCTGGTGCGCGGCGGCAAAGTGATGTCTTCTCAGCAAAAAGTGGATGGCGGCAAAGGGCTTTCACGTTCCCATTGTGCATTGCATGAAAGAGCGGAGTGTCGTCACGGTGGCTCATGATGAGTACTGTAGTAGTAGTCAGTGTTTTTAGACATACAGAAACAACAGAAATTGTGATTTCTCAGAAACTAAATTGAAATATATGGAAGCAACGACCCTAACATAACCATAATGTTAGTAATATAATTTATTTATGCACAAAACTCCTGTGAGTTTGTGTTAATTAATAAAAATAGCCTATTATACATAGCCTAGCAGCCTAATTTAGCTGTTGTTACGTAAAACTCTTAATGGAAAAAAATACGTTCAGATCTTGTGGCTTCATTGCAACTTTATGTAGCCTAGATAAAGAGATGGTCATGACTAAAACTTGGGAATTTTAAGCCATTTCACTTCAGTTATTCACAGACTCAACTAGGTCTACAAATTAGTATAACATACTTACATTTGCTAGTAATGCAATCAAAACTTAATCGATTTGAATCATGTAGGTACATTATACTTCAAATGTTTGATTAGATATGAAATCCGGGTTTACAGTGTGCAAGTGCAGTTTGTAAACATCACTTGTCGACACCTTAAGAGACGTGCTAGTGGTTGGGGCTGCAATGCATTGTTTTTGCCTAGTGGGCTCCTCTATCCAAGGACCCGGGTTCGCGGCCCAGCCTGAGCAGGAAAATCACAACAACAACAAAGGTAGAGACAAGCTCTCTCCAAGTCACTTACTGCACCTTTTACTGGTCCACGTCTGTCCCACTGTGTATTTTTCTATAAAAGTAAATTATTTATATCAGTGCAGTATTTTGTTTAGAGAACACACATCTGATCCGATCACTTTTCAATATTCAATGACAATATGAGGGCTCCTTTAAAAAAAATTTAAAAATGTCAGGAAGATGACTCCGGTTTGGCTGCAGTGTAAGCATGTTGTATTTGTCAGATGAATTGTCAGTGTGTACTGTATGTGGGTTACCAAGGCAGTCTGATACTGTGGAAGAGGCCTGTGTTGGCTTCCAGAACCGGCACCTCTCCTCTGGATCCCATTAGACAGACTGAGCATGGCAGCCACCCTGCAGTCTGCAACTGGATGGTTTAAGGCAGTGGGAAATAAAGGACCTCCCCTCTCTTGTGAGCAAGGCTCCTGTAAACCATCCTGTATTTAACCACCATGTGTCCCTGACAGGTGGGTTGCCTGGTATGAAAATGGCTCCCTAATGCCTGGAAGTTGTCAATAATATCTTTGGGATTATCTAGGTTATAATTTTAGCGGGGGTGATATGATGGCATTCGTTACAGTAATTTTATTAAAATGAGTGGCGTGAAACCAATATCTGGGTAATATTATAAATTATTTGTGGCTGAGAGACATGGGCTGCGGTCAAATTGTCAATTTTGCTTAGGAAGGTTCCTAACTGAGTGAAATGTCCCGCAAGTATTTCACCGGCAGCCATGATAAGAGCTGTTTGAATTCTTTCCTTTCCTATCTCCTTTAGCATATAGGCACAATGGACCTTCCAATGTGAAAGGAAAGGAGAAATAGACGCCCCACAATTCCTTGCGGCAGCAATATCTAATGTGACGTGCCATGCACAAACTTAAACAATTAAATCCGAAGTAGAAGAAGAAGAAGAGTATGAATATGACAGAGAAGGTATGCAGGTCAGTTACCGTTGCCTATTAAGCATTTCCATGTTATGCCATATGGTGGTCATGTCGATAAATATGAGTGGACATTCTCAATGTGACAACCTTTTCCTTTCAGTTTTGTAACCTATATTATATTACAAACTCAAGGTTCACAAACCAATGGGTCCCAGTGGGTTGCCATTTTGGTGATGTGTTGAGGTTGTGATACAGCTGGAGGATACATACACCACCTTTCTATTGCACCACGGAGTCACTGTGGAGATACATGGTAATAGATAACTCAAACTTGGAACTCAAGGCCTTAGAAATGTGTATATATTGTTGCCCTGGATAATGATATTTTGGAATGTGAGGGTGCTCCGAGGCACTGTCTCAAAGTGTAGTGGTGGAGTGTAGATTTCTCTTATTGAAATTACTTTAAATTTTAAGTGTTTTTTGCTGAAATCTGGAAAAAGATATTGACTTTTGGAAGCTGCAATTAATTCCTAAAAATGATGAATGCATATAAGTCTACAATAGCTGTAACTCTGAGTAATCTTCTGTTTGTCAGTGGTTTCTAGTGTTCTTCTTTGTGGGGTGGTGAGGGCATTTGATAGCTGCCTTGTGGTTGTGATGGTGACACAGTGTGGGAGGTGGTCTGATGCTAAAAAGTGACAGTGGTGGTGCTTTCAGAGTGAAATGTCAGGTAGGTCAACGAGAACAGGGAGTCAGGACATCTCAGTGGGAGAATGTCAATCACAGCAGGGGAGGGCTCTGATTGGATACCCAACCTCCCCCATATCATGTCCTGAAGGTCTGCAGGCATGAGGCCACGTTACAAGCAAATACCGTTGGATCCTAAAGGAGATTAGTGTCTCACTGAAGTTATGTTTCAAAGACAGAGCAGATCCCCCTCAAAAAAACCTCCACAGTTTCTGCAGAACAGCTTGTTATTGCTGTTGATTCATTGCCCCTTATTTTTCATAGATGTGGGAGTTGTCACCATAGTGGAGTGAAACCTCTGCTAACAAGCAACCCCTAATAATGCCTTCAATTCACATGTTCATCTAAAGAGACGACATGCAGGGCAACTTATTGGGAACTTGTAAAAATGTTTCTAGAACAACAAATTTGAGCCTGTAGCCTGTGGCTCTATTCATTTCAATTCATTTTCAGGGTAGTGTGCTGTTATTCAAACTCTTATTACCAGTTGTTTGAAGTTTGAAAAAGGACATCTTTACAACAAATACCTGACTGACTGGCCAATCCACTGACATCACTGTCAACCGTCGTCATTCAGTACCATAGTCCCGATTCTGCATAGCCAGCAGCTAGCTGCTGCTCCATGAGCTTCTGTTACACATTTTCTCAAGATATCTGTTCAAGATATGTCTTCAAATAATAGAGTGACAATCTTAATAATGGACAGAAAATTATTCCCTATCATATGATATCATATAATTGGTGACATCATGAAGAATTCAAAATGAAGTCAAAAATGATATCATGCATATTTGAAAAAATGCATAAATCCAGGTATCTCTGCATCCAATAGGACTATAGACACAACCTAAAGCTTATATACAGTGTTGATTGAAAAATAATCTATGATCCTGTTGTTGGAAGAATGTCATCATGACTTCATCACTATGATTTCTGACTTCTCTAAATGATGTCATATAGCAGGGGTATTCAATTAAAATTCTAGGAGGTCGAGGTTGGAGAAATTTTCCTCTAGCAAAGGTCCGGAACCATAATGTCACAATGTTTAAGTTGCATAATGATTCAGTGACATATTGAAGTAGGCTGGTTGTATCGACATCTAGCCTAATTATCGTCAACTGACTGTCAAATTGAACAAAGAAAAAAGGCCTGCAATTCAATAACATTTCAACAATCTTAATTGTCAGTTTTCATTTTGAACTGGAGGAATTAGAATTAGAAGTACTCTAATAATGATGTCTTCTCACTCTTAACAGTCTCAGAACACAAACCATGGGTAGAGAAAGAGAAAGAAAGTGTGGCTTCGATCTGCCCGACCCCTGGCATGGGAGAGGGGTGTACTACAAAGGGACTTAAAACTTGTGAGAGCTAGCATTAACCGCCAGCAAGGCTCTTAACGTGTCCGTGAGTGAGGTCTACACACACAGCACAGCACTTGGCGGACACCGTTACATATGCACAACAAAACAACAAGCGACAGTGGGAGAGTGTCATGGTCTCTTGTTGTTGTTTCTTGTTTTATTGTGAAGTCCTTTTCCTTGTGTTGCTGCACTTCCTTTACCGTGTCTTGTTTCTGGTGCCTTGTTTTTCCTGTCTCCTGCCCCTGTGATCGTCTGCACCTGTTCCTAATGTGTCTCACTTGTGTTCAATTTGGCCTGACCACCTTGTGTCTATTTAGTCTCTGTGCTTCCCTTTGTCTTTGTTGGTTAGCCTGTGATTTTGGCCCGGTCTGTTCCTGTGATTTCCCCCCCGAGTCTGTATCTGTTATACTCCCAGTCTGTTTCTGCTATTTTCTCCGGTCTGTTCCTGTTATTTTTTCCGCTGTCTGTTCCTGTGTTTTTGCCCCAGTCTGTCCCCTGGTCTGTTCCTGTGGTTTTCCCCCTGGCTCCAGTGTTTTAGTTTGGACTCCTTTTTTGCCACATGTTGTGGACACCCTTGGATGGATTTTGTTTTTTTTACCTTTTATTATTAAATATTCTTTGCACCACCTATGCATTTGGGTCCTGTTCCTGCCAAAACCTGCAGTAGTGAATGTGCAGTGCCGGTTGTGGACTGTCTTAATATAATACAGCGCCTCTAGTTAAAAGAGAAGTCAGGTTGTTATGGAAAGTCAGGGGGTTGGCGTCTGGGATCGGATCCGGACCGCGGTCAGCCTATTAGTGACCCCTGTCATATAGTGTAGTAATGCATTGAACTGTGCAACATATAAGATTAGAGAAACAGTTTATTTAGATTAACAAATCATTTGTGGCTGATGGCATTCTTACAATATGAAAAAGTTGGAAGTAGTTTAATTTGGGTATATACGTTTCACCCCTCCGATACTGAATATTGAGGGGTTTTTTCCAAATGTTTTTTTTTTTTAACTGTAAACATGGTCCTTGAATTCACTGTCTACAATTTGCATGCAGATAAGTATTCTACAGCTCCCATGAACTTTCTCCAGCTCACCAGTGAACTCACTATATGCCATCATAACCTGTTCTCCAGGGATGATGTTTCAAATAAAAGAATGAGGGTGTGCTACTGTAATAGACATGTGTGGATTATGGAGATGGACAGGTCTATTCTCATAGCTCCTCACTCATCTTGCTGGTCTGACAAGCAACAACATTTAACTAGTGACAGCCTAGGGCTTCTGGTGTTCATTAGAGGCTGCAAAAAACTGAAAAAAATGAACAAACAACAATATAAAATGTATCTTTTTGAAAAGTGGAGTGAATGACATGGAAAAACTATTGAACGGGGATGTTGTTCAACAGTCAAAGCTATAAAAAATATTATTTATAGATCTTGAATGAGGTTTTCCAGCTTCTTGAGGGTTCTGGTTTCACTGCGACTATCTGGGTCAATTTCTTGGTTGGAAGGTGAAAGCTGTTCAGCCTGAAATAGTAAACCCTGGAGGATTTATGGGGGAATATGGCTCTTAAACATATGTGTTTTAGTACTACAAACTGTCACACTATTGGCAAAAGAGGGCTACTGAACGTCCATGCATGAACATGAGCAATAATTTATGTGGAAATGATTAGAGCTGCAACAGTTAATCAATTAATCGATTAGTAATGTATTACTAAAATATTTTGATAATCGTTTAATCGTTTCAAGTAGTTTTTATCGAAAAAATGTCCAAATTCTCTGATTTCAGCTTCTTAAATGTGAATATTTTCTGGTTTCTTTGCTCTTCTGTGACAGTGAACCAAATATATTTGGTTTGAGGACAAAACAAAACACCATGTTGGGATTTGGGAAACACAAGTGTAATTTTTCACCATTTTATGGACCAAACAACTAATCGAGAAATTAATCGACAGCTTAATCGATAATAATCAAAAATAATCCTTAGTTGCAGCCCTAGACATGATCAAAAGCAGCATGATCATGTGAAGATACACACTGTGGTGCTCCCTGCAGTCACCCAGAGTCCCTCCTCCTCCATCACCCTGACAGCTACAAGGCCAGAAAGAGGAACCTCTCTACGTGTCACTAACTGCTCACTGAACACCATTTTTATTTAATTTTTTTTATATCACAATCGGTAATCACTAATGTATCAGGATGTTGGGAGGGAATATGGGTCGTAGTCCTGACAGTGATTTCATAATTGTGTGTCATTCATTTCCCTTGTGTTAGCAGCTGAGTTGAAATTCCTTTGCCACAAATAAATAGAAACACATTAAAGTGGTGCCCATAATACAACGGTTACAGTGTGCAGTGCTTTCTAGCTGGGGGCTGGATTCTTGTGGCCTGCTGGAAAACAAATGGCTGCAGACAAGGAGGGCAGCATGGCTCTCAACAGGAGCTTCTTTACAGTGGAAAGCTGTTGTCATCTTTTATGTAACGTACCAGGTTGTTGCAACATTGTTCTGTTTGTTTATATTAATGTTGAATATCTTTCTACCCCATTTCAAGCTGTCTTAACAAGATTAAACTGGAAATCATGTGATTCTGTAAAACCTTTTAGGTCTTTACACACTGATTGAATGTTTCCCCCTGTGCATTGTGTAATTGATTCACACATTTTCTTGATCAAGTGATTTTGTCATGAGTACTTTTACACTGCAGGTGAATATTATGTGTAGAAAAAACGATTTACCAACCAATCTTAGTAGATTATAGTAATTAGGGCTGTAGAATTACTGACCTCAGAGAGAAATCACAGTGCTGTGGTTCAGTAGGATCCCTGTGTGGTCCTCTGCCTCATGTCTGCAACCTGGGGCCAAAGTCGCCCTTCAGCTCCTGTATGAGGCAGTTGAACTCTCCTTCTCTTTCACTACAATGTCAAATAGGAAATTACTAGGGATTTAAAGATTCACAGATACAAATCGGTATCTGGCTGTTTTATCACAGATACGACTACATAGATACACAGACCCCTGTATTGATTTAAATGGACCAAGATTCGGCCGATGGCCCGGTTCTAATGTTACGAATCGGTTGACTGAAGCTTTGCTGTCAATTCAATGAAGCTTGTACGGTGTGCTTCTTCTTTGTTGAAAGAGACGGGTGTGTGTGTGTGTGTGTATGCGCGAGAATCTTTACAGCGTCTCACAATGGTTACAACAAATGTTGCAAGCGCAGGGAAAACAGCCTGTAACAACATTTCAAAATGTACAAAAACGACGAAATGATTTAGAATGCACCATCATATCTTAAATCCAAAGTCTGGAATCTCTTTGGATTGTGCTTTGCCTTCCCACAAGCTCATTCAAGATGTGTCCACTAGTTGGAACAGCTCCTATGACATGCTAGAATGATTTTTGGAGCAGCAACATGCAGTTTTTGCTACACTTATGTCAAGGGAGCACAGAAAAGGGGGGGAGGTGAACAACACTCTTAATGAGAATGAAATCAGCAACGCTAAAGACAGTGAAGGCACCTGTCAAAGTTGTGATGACTATAATGTGCGAGGAGAAGCAGCCCACAATCTCATGATTGCCCCCATCTGAGCAAAACTTTAAAAGCACTTTAAAGGGCATTCGATGAAGACACGGTGCTCATAACTGAGATGAAGATGGTGTTTAACAGTGACTTTGAGAAACGTTACACAGACCTACATGATCTTCTCTACACTGCATTTGCTCTAGACCCTCGCTTTCGTGAGCGGGCATGATGCTGAGAGGATATTCATAAGTATGTCAGCTGAAGCTGCAGCCCTGCATAACAAGGTATCCCTCCAACAAAAACACTATCTCATTCACTCAGCACAAAATAAATTATTACAGTGCATCAACAGTTGCTAATAGTCGTTTTTTGAACATATTGCTATATCTGTGATCTTTGACTGCTGGTACTGTACACTGTTTTAGTGTTAACTGTCATCGTCAACTGACAATATGTACTGCATTAATTTAACCATACACACAACACACTATTTTTGAGTGTGTTATCAATGGTAAACATTTGTGTGATTTGTAATCATAGCTTTGATTTTATACATTAACTATAAATAGGAAGCAGAGCATACAGACAGTCAGGGAAGTCCAGTGCAGACAGAACCAGCTCAGAGAGACCCCGCTCATGGAGATCTAGACACGGGGAGTCCCAAGAGACCAAAGGTGTATATTTTTTATACACTGAAGTATAAATTAAGCAGAATAAGATGTATACATCATAGTAAGGTAAAAGAAAAAGCTCTTAAGAGTAATGGCAAAAAAACAACTATTAAAAAGTTATAAGGAGTAATATAAATGGATAATTTACTGAGGCAGACAACAGAGGAGAGGGAAAAAGGTGTCCTGGTAAATTTCCCTGGCATACAGTTATTGATTTTTTTTATTTAAGATGATGACCCTCCTTGCAAAAAGAAGAAAAAAAAAAGCTGGCAGCCCTGGACCAGCTTTACTGAGAAGTCTTTGAGGCGAAAACAGCAGACAGATCTTTAAGGGAGAGGGGCAGCGACGAAGTCTTAAAGTACAGAGAGCACAATCCTTTGCCACTGAATGAAAAACTCTCTAAAATAGTGAAAATCACCTACTGTCGTCTCTTGCAAAGAAATACCTCTGTTAACCAGCCAACAGTGTGGCATCAGAAAGAGTTTTCAGCACTGCTGGAGATATTGTTTATATCGTTTATTGTGAATATTTGTGTGCAAACTTTCATTCATACATTTCTGTGCAAAAATCATCTCAAGTGCAAAACTGGTGCTGTGAGATATTATTTATTATTTAGAGATAATTTGTCAAAACAATATTTTCATACAAAAAGTCTTACTTTTTTTGTCTTTAAATAAACAAAAGACATGTAGTAATAAATTGATACATTTTTCTTCCGTTTTTTTCCCCATGCCATAAAGTAACATAAAAACTGGTCCCTTTTACGAAATATATTTATTTGAAGGTAGGCAATGCTTCTTTCATAAAATTAGCTTCTTGTCATTTATAATGAAAAATGAATGTTTAAATTGAACGAATTAATCAGATTGAATCGTATCTCAACGAATCGAAACGCATCTGATCAATTCAATATTAAATCAAATCGCACTGAATCGTTCTATATTAAGATGTATCATCCCTGAATCGTATCGTAGCCCATGTATCTAGATACGTATCGGATCGTCTTATAAGGGAGAGATGCACACCCCTAGAAATTACCTCTTTTGTCAATTGATGAGGATAGGATCTTCATCACAGGATAATTCCTTCTGAAGCTGTTAGTGAGAGTTAACCTTTTATTGAGCATGTGCTGGAACTGTTGCAAAATCACGTTACTGCTGGCATGAATAAGTTGAATGCAAAATATTTGGAGGCAAGTATTTAGCATTCTTGTGTCATCCATTACGCACATGGTGTGTAAAAGACTGTGTCGACTGTGGTGCGTCTTCTCCCAGTCACTGGTGGTTTCTTTAACCATGACCTTTACCAAGAAGTATGGGTGAAGAACATCATGATGAAAATGGACATTGCTAATTACTTCTTATATGGGGACACTTAAGAGTGAACTATTTGGCTCACTGCATAGCCATTTACCAAAGAGACAGTGTAGGACTTGTAGTTGTTTCTACTCGAGAGTATGGTGGAAATAACCTGTTATGGTATCTGCACTGTAATGCTGCTAGGCCCCTATTGATCGCCCTGTGTGTACACTGCGTATGTACCTTGTTTCCTTCTAGTTCAAGTGGCTCAGGTCTCCTGTATCGATTACTGTGCATTAACTTGATTAAACACAACTGTGGACATGTGCCCTGTGACAACAATGTGTGTAAAGTCTAAAACCTCAACAGGGCCTCAAGATGACATAAAAATGCAGACCTGACTTTAGTGGTAATTTCTTGACCTGAGGCTTTTAGGGTCTCTGGGTGTTGCTTGCTTTGCCTGATCATCTATCCGTGCTATGAGGGGTAGTTAATGCCACAATTTCTACACATAAATCAAGAGGGGAAAAGTGCCATTTATTATTGTACTGATGAATACGTTCATGTGTATTGTATATAGGTGGATAGGGTTAGTTCGGATAAGAACCACATGATACCAGGAAATTAAAGTTAAAGTGGGACTGTGACATCTGCTTATCCCTGAGATAGTGTTTATGTATATATTACTCAATTAGGTGCAGTGTGCTAACATGTAAGCAATTAGGGACATATGGGACATCCAAAGGTCACATGGGTTGTGTCCCAGTTAATACTACTTACTAATTAAATAGGCCCTATGCACTATAAACAATTCAGTTTGACTTTCTCACCCGTGTGAGGGCAGTCTGTAGCCCAGTGGAATGTGCACTGACAAACTGCACATTCTGATCTGTGACTGTCACTATCCAGATGGTTAGTGCTAGTCAGTGGTGTCTTTTGCTGATCATTTTGGGACCATGGCCTGCCCTTCTGTTGCCTTTGCTCTGTTATATATGCAGTTTCCTTGTTAATTACCTCCGCCCAAGGAGGTTATGTTTTCACTTGTGTCCGTTTTTTGTTGGTTTGTTTGTTGAAATTGGTTGAAGGATGGGACATTGGCGTGTATCCTATCGATACTACTCTTTATAATTTGGTGCAAAAATTAAAGACATGATGACATGAAAAGATGATGATTGGCTAATGATTGGCTTGATTCAGCTGTTATTTTATTACTGCTAGAGGGGTAACATCATGAAACAAGTCATTGTCACAGGGAAATCTTTGTTGCTTCTCTTCTGAGAAATATCTGACTTTTAAGCCTTAAGAGGGGGTGAGGAAGAGAGGAGGGGGATGACGCGAGCTTGTCAGGACAGCTCAAAGTTGTCATGCTAGCCCTGGGCGATATGGAATCTCAATAATTTTTTTCATATTGATCCATATATTCCACGGTGAGATATAAAGATATCATAACATTTAAACCAAAGTTGGTTTATGTATTATTTATTTTCTGTGAGGAGTTGAACATGACAGGTATACTGTAGAACATTACATATATAACATACATCTGCTGCTGTATAATGTAGTTGTATAATTACAACTGCTGCAACAAATTGCCTTCGTCACTGTTTGCAGCGCATGGTACTTCTCTGCCTCTTGTCAGACTTTAAATATTCCTCGGAAAAATTCTTTTCAACAAGGTCCTCGTCTTTAGAGCCTCGTGTCCGTCAGGACGTCTTCTTCGTTAACATTTCCCGTCATCATTTTTGTCTTTTCTCTCGCTCTCACTCCTGACGGACTGATGAGCTGCAGTAACCCAAACGCTGGCTACACTCTCTTCTCCAGCCACATGATTGGCTCAGCACGGCGCTATTCTCATCGTCATTGGCTGTTCATGTTGTCTGTCAAAACATGGAAGGAATTAGTTCTATTGACGTGCCTAACATTCCAGTTAATAACTAAAGACTTTGCTCAATAACAAGTGTAACCTTGACTTGACGAGGCAGAAGACAGACACATGTATAAACGTTGCTAACGCTAGCTGCTTTGCTAAAACTACTATGTTTGATTTGCAAGTGTTTCGTGATGTTGCCCGCTTTGCTTGCGAATACAGTTTTTTGCAAATGAACCTTTGACTGCATTGTCATTGCGTCTAGTAAAGTGAGTCCAAACTTTTCGCAGAGCGTCAGCGGCTTTGTTATCATTAGGGGGCAGTGAAATAACGTAAATACCGATAGCAGGACCGTTTGTCCTGGCGCTTATCGGTGCTCCGGTACTGACCCAATTATGTACCGGTAAAAAAAATTACCTGTACTCGGTACCAATCCCTAGTCATTATGTTACACAAGTGTTCATGTCAGTGTCCCTGTTTATTCATATGCTGGTGTTTCCATCGCTGTGTCTCTTGCTCCTTCCAACAGCACCTAAGTGCTCTGCAGGTGCTTGTTTACTTATCTCGAATTCTGTAACTCTGTTCCTAAATTTGACTGCAAAAATACTTTAGTGTGTTACGATAATGGGATATACCTAATGCACACTGTCAGATGTCAATCAAACTGTGATCAAAAGAGATGTTTTACATTTGCAGTTTTTTTGTTCTGCAACAGTGAGAAGCTCATAAGTCTTCTGTGCAGTGCGTTGTAGTGTACATAAACACTACACTGAAAATTGTATTCTTAACTTCATTTTGGCTGCATTTTGATTTACATTTAATATTTTTGATGAACATGTCAATTAATTTTAGTAAAAATAAATTTTTAAAAAACTCCCCACAGCTCAGACTGAGTAGTGGACTACACATTTCTGCTGTTAGCAGATGCAATCTTCTTTTGTTTTTATTAATATTTGTAAGTTGTCCTTGGCTGTTGAAAGGCACCGACAAATATAAGGTGCTGTTGCAGCACAGTTATGAACATGCTAGTGGATTTTTTGCATTTTGCTTGCTTCAGTGCTAATGAATTGCAGTAGCAATTGAAAATAACACAATCTAATGTATGAAAACTGCTGACTGGTGACAATCCAGTATTATTGCATTAACTTAGAGTGACTGACACTGTTTATTAAATTTGACTTTATTGCCCTAACTATCTGTTTCAATCTATTTCTTTCTTTTGCAGAAACCTGTTAGACATGGACACCTTCTCTAAGTCAGACCCAGGTAACTGCTGCCTCCGTCACATTCATGCTTTTTATGAAAATCAATATCCCGGATACCTGATACACCACACAACGCATCACTCAGCCTGAATGTGATCATTTAGTTTCATGCATGTATAATGAAATCACTACTTCATGCATCTTATCAGTGCATCAGTGATTTTCACGTTGGTTCCCAATTAGGGCAATTGACCACTCAATGATTACTGGCCACAGACACACACACGGTGTGAAATAAAGTAACCTTTAAGTGTAGTAGTCAGCGGTGCTACAGTCTGAGCTGTGGGGAGTTTTTAAAAAATTTATGAATTGACATGTTCATCAAAAATATTAAATGTAAATCAAAATGCAGCCAAAATGAAGTGAAGAAACCTGGTCCCAGTCAGTTGAGTGGTACAGTGAGCGCAAAAAGTCATGTATTGGATTAATAAATCATTTTAAAATTGTAGTCAGAGCTTTAGTGTTTCTTTCCATTACCCTGCCCAGATCTGGCCACACCCATTTATCCTTGAGCCACATGTTATGCACTTTAAAACAGATTTTCTATGCTGTAAGAAACTTTTGCTAAAACAAAACAAACACAAAAAAAACTTTTATAGATCTTATTTTTTGTTGCAGAAGTGCAAAAGTATATGACCACCTCATCGTTGTTCAGATGTTTGACCAGGCACGTAGCAGGCGCCGTATACGCGTGGGACACGTCACCCACAGTTCTCGTATCTGTCCCCTCTGCCCCCCACACTTTTCCGACCTGTAATCCAGAGTTGAACAACTCTTTAAAATTTTAAATGAGTCGAAGTTCATTTTTCCAAGTTGCCTTGAATGCACAATGAGCGGGCGGGCGACGTACGCATGATAATCACACTGCTGCTGCATAGGTCACAACCTTCCAGCAGAAGAAAAACAGCTAATAGAATATAACCACTGTGAAACAAACAGCAAATAACATTTGTGTCTGTGATTCACTGATATGTTACAATATCACTATCGGTGCTGCTCACTTTATTCAGCTTTCTCTCTCCTCATTGAGACGGCAAAGACGTGTCGTGCCAACTTTAAAGATAGTTTTGACAAACAGTGACCGGCAAGTCCTGCATATATGACTTCATAAAATGTTTAATGATTAAAAAAATACCAGACCTTCCAAACTGTCACAATAATTTAGCTGCCATGTTAGCTAAATGATGTTTAAATTAATGTCAAGTTAGTTAGTTAGTTAGTTACAAAAGGTAACCTCTAGCTATTAGGTTAGATGGCTACACTCCCCTCATGCTAGAAAGAATAGACTCACTCTCTTTAATTTGTACTCTGAATTTCACTACTTGCACGTACTATTTCTTTTTCTTTTTCTAAATCTGTATTATTGCAATATAAGAGCAGGCACTGGGCAGCTTTCAGCAACACATAATGTTTTACTGAACTTTTCTTGTTTAATTATGTGGCTCCTTACCGTGTTGATGTTTGTGCATCATTTTAAGTCAACCAGAGCTCAGCTGCTGAATCTTTTGATTTTGATAATTTAATTTATGATATTTATCATTTTAAAGAACTGGAGTTGGTCCCTGGGTGCTGTACTCTGGCTTCCCAATGCATAAGAGGGCCTTTTCCCTCGTCAGCAGGTGTTTTTGGTTGTTAAGGAGAGGCCCAATCAAACAAGAGAGGGTCTCTCAATAAATCATTAAATACAAATCGTCTTATTTCTGAAAAATCTGTCCCCCTCACTTCTGAAACGATGGCTATGCCCCTGTGTTTGAAAGTATGTGTAACTGATGCTGGGTTGTGTATCCCATTGTGATAGTGTTCTTCTGTAGCACAACTGAAGGAGCCTCATATCTCAGTGTCAAAACCCAATTTTCCGCTCACAGACAAATTCTGGAGCTCGCCGACTGTGACGAAGTGGGTGAAATATCTGTACTCACCACTCGTCCCTTTCTACAAGTCATCTAGCACATCATATTGTGTTAATTTTGCTATAGTTTAGCATTGCTAAGGTAACATTGCTTCGCTCACTATCCCGGGTTTGTTTGTGTTAGCATTATGTTACAGTTTACATCCAAGCATATGTAAGTTAAAGTAAACAGCCATCAGTTACTTTCAGTTATCTTTATTAAGTTGCAGGTTTGGAAATTGTTTAATTGTTTGTTTCTCTGTTCATTCTTACCGGGGGTGAAACTGTTACCGGTTCTATGGTAAACCACATTGAAATTCCCGACGATTACTTCTACTGTTTCAAATTTGAATTATCATTAAAACAGAAGTTGATTTCCACAGAAGTTTTCCCCAGTAAATACTGTCCAGCTCAGTTAGCAACAGCCGCCCAGAATTTCCTGGTTTTTATGGTGTTGGTGATGTCATCGCTGTCATCATGGGTTAAACCAATTGGTGGGGGTTTCGTTTTAGTCAAAATGCTTAGTTTTACAGTTTATTGTTTGTTAGTAAAATCTGTTGAGATCCGTACCTTTCAGATGATTTAGAAATGTAATGAGGAGGGGAAAGGAGCTAAATGATCATTTATATTTCTCTGAGTTACGGTCACTGTATGTTTCATCCCTCAGTAAATACTGGTATGGGCTGAAGGAGTGTAGGTGTTAATTGAACACCCTATATATTCTGTGCAATTTTGTTTTTTTTAGTTCTCGAGGAGGAAAGAACAAGTTGAGGCCATGCTGCCGTGAATATGTGCCTTTTGTTTGAGTTTCCATGAGTTCATTTTCAGATTTATATTCTTAGATTTTGACAAGTTACACGTGTAATGGAGAGCCATGTAAAAAAACATTCACCTTGAAGAGTCAAAATGTCTTCTGAGTCTGCCTACCTACCACCTTCCGTTGACATTGAGCCAAACTATCTTTCACTCACCCAAACCCAAAATCAAAGGTAAACCGGCATTAAATGGGGGTTCTCAAATCTGCAATGACTTACGGACTTCTGCCAAATATCTGGACATAGGTGAGCCACAATCCTGTAGTTTGAACTGTGCTGTGACCAGGGACGCTGGAAGTGGGGGTCTGAGGGTGCTGCAGCACCCCCTACTGTTGAGGGGTAACGCCAAGGCAAAGAGATTCAATTTTTCAATTCAATTCAATTTTATTTGTATAGCGCCATATCACAACATACATTGTCTCAAGGCAGTTTACATAGTGAGGTCAATATTACAATATTACAGGGAAAACCCAACAGATCCCACATTAGCAAAGCACTTGGCGACGGTGGAGAGAAAAAAATTCCCTTTTAACAGGAAGAAATCTCTGACAGAACCGGACTCAGTTGTGGGCGGTCATCTGTCTCGACCGGTTGGGGTGAGGAGAGAAATGGGGAAGAAAGGAGAGGTGGGCAGAAAGAGGGTGAGAGGAGAGACAGTAGAAGAGAAGAGAGAGAGAGGACAGTTGTACAACCGCCGCTTTAGTCTCTACCAGACTGACACTTATAATTAAAAAATAAACTTAAGTTGTTATTATTATTAGTGATGATGATGATGATAATAATAATAATGACGGGTTTGGATCCTGCAGCTCTGGGGTCAGAGATCTACTAGGAGAGAGAGAAAACAGAGTTAGTGACATGTAATGTAAATACATGGGGGGAGAGAGAGGGAGAAGGAGGGAAAAGGAGAGAGTTGGAGAGGGAGATTTTGGATTAACTGGAGGCTTTTCACAGACTTATTGGGGCATCCTAGCAGTAATGAATTACAGTAGTCTAGTCTAGAAGTGAAAAAAAGCATGGACTAGTTTTTCAACATCCTTTTGAGATTGGATGTTTCTAATGTTCTTGATATTGCGCAGGTGAAAGAAGGCTGTCCTAGAGACTTGTTTTATGTGTGAGTCAAAGGACATGTCCTGGTCAAAGGTAACTCCAAGGTTTCTCACAGTAGAGCTGGAGGCCAAGGTTTATACCATCCAAGGTAACTATATGATCAGATAATGTTTCTCTGAGGTGTTTAGGGCCGAGGAAAACGACCAGTTTTGTCTGAATTTAGAAGTAAAAAATTAGAAGTCATCGAGGTCTTTATGTCTTTAAGACAGTCCTGAAGTTTGCTTACCTGATTAGTTTCATCTGGCTTTAGCAATGGAAATTGATGTGGTGTCTTCTAATAATATTGCCTAAAGGAAGCATATATAAAGTGAAAAGTATCGGTCCCAGTACAGAACCTTTTGGTACTCCATGTCTCACTTTTGTATGAATGGAAGATTTGTTGTTAACATTAACAAACTGAAATCTATCAGATAAGTAGGACTTAAACCATTCTAGTGCTGTTCCTTTAATCCCAATGTGTTCTGATCTCTGTAACAGAATTTTGTGATCTATGGTATCAAATCCAGCACTAAGATTTAATAGGACGAGAATAAGAACATGTCCACTGTCTGATGCCATGAGAAGGTCATTGGTAACCGTCAGTAGTGCTGTTTCTGTAGTATGATGTTTTCTAAACCCGGACTGAAAGTCTTCAAGCCGACTGTTGCTAACCAGTTGTGACTATTTAGACAGGAATATTTTTTCAAGGATTTTAGAGATAAAGAGGAGGTTTGATATGGGTCTATAGTTAGCTAAGATATCTGGGTCTAGAGTTGGTTTATTGAGCAGAGGTTTAACTACTGCCACCTTAAAGGCCTTTTGTACATAGCCTGTTAATATAGATAAATTGATCTGATCTAATATGGAACTATTAATTAAAGGTAATACATCCTTAAATAGCCTTGATGGAATAGGATCTAAAAGACAGGTTGATGGCTTGGATGAAGTGACAAGTGAAGTCAGCTCAACCAGATCTATAGGGGAGAAGCATTCTAAATATAAATTAGGCGATACTGTTGGTTCAGAGGCTGCTGTACTGGACAGTGTGTCTGTGCTATTAGTGGGAAGAAACTGGTAATTTTTTTCTCTGATGGTAATCATTTTATTAGTAAAGAAGCTTATGAAATCATTGCTACTTAGAGTTGATGGAATAGGCTGTTCAGTAGAGCTTTTACTCTCTGTCAGCCTGGCTACAGTGCTGAAGAGGAACCTGGGGTTGTTTTTATTTTCCTCTATTAGTGAAGAATAATAATTGGTTCTGGCATTTCGGAGGGCTTTCTTATATGTAATTATACTATTTTTCCAGTCTAGGTGAGAATCATCTAGACTATTTGAACGCCACTTCCTTTCTAACCTATGTGACGTCTGTTTTAAAGCACATGTCTGTTCATTAAACCATGGAGCTATCCTTCTCTGTTTGACTGTCTTCTTTTTCAGAGGGTCGATAGTGTCAAGTGCGGAACGTAGTGAGGCTGCTGCACTATCAACATCATCAATTTGTGTGGGAGTAAAGTTTTGATAACTATCCTGCACTGTATCGACACATGGCAGTGGAGTAAATAAAGAAGGAACTTTTTCTTTGGATTTACTTACTTTTTTTCTGATAGACACCTGCTGTAATAGAACTTTTCTCCAAATTCAGTAAAGTTCAAGTAGTGATCGGACAGAGGATTTTGAAGAAATACTATTAGATTGTCAATGTCTATGCCATATGTCAGAACGAGGTCGAGGGTGTGATTAAAACCGTGAGTGGGTTTGTTTAAATGTTGAGTAAAACCTGGTCTATGAGCGAATTAAAGGCAAAACTAAGACTGTCGTTGGCAACTTTGACATGAATGTTGAAGTCACCCACTATAATAACTTTATCTGTGCTAAGAACCAAATCTGATTAAAAATTATGAAAATTCTGAAAAAAATTCAGAGTAAGGGCCTGGTGGTCGATATACAACGACTAGAATAACTGTTTTTTGGCATTTCCAGCTTGGGTGTAAGAGGCTAAGAGTTAGGCTTTCAAATGAGTTAAAACTATGTTTAGGTCAAGGGTTGAGCAATAAGTCTGATTGGAAGATTGCTGCTATTCCTCCTCCTCGGCCTGTGGTCTGAGGAATATGAGTATTATTATAAGAGGGAGGTGTTGCTTCATTTAAACTAACATTCTTCTGGCTGTAGCCAAGGTTTCAGTCATATAGAATAAATCAATGTGGTGATCAGTTATCAGATCATTCACTAACAAAGATTTAGATGGGAGTGACCTAATATTTAATAATCCCCTTTTTATTGTCCTATTTTTAGGTTCATTTATAGGTTTTGTGTTGATCTTTATACGATTCATGTGGATTACACCTCTTTTATTTACCTTTGGTTTAGATGGTTGAAATGGTCGTGGGGCAGAAACAGTTTCTATAGGGTATTGTAAGGGGGGCTGCTGTAATAGAAGCGCAGAGAAGCGTGTAAGACTGCAACTCTCCTTCCTGGTCCCAACTCTGAAATGTCACGGGTTTGACCGTCTAGGTAACCGAGTCAGGTTCCTACAAATGAGAGCTGCACAATCCAAGGTTGGATGAATGCCGTCTCTCTGCATCAGACCAGGAATTCTCCAAAAGGTGCTCCAGTTATCTATGAAGCCCACATTGTTATCTGGACACCACCTCGACAACCAGTGGTTTAGTGATGATGTATGGCTATACATGTCATCACCGGTCAAGTTGGGCAGGGGTCCCGAGAAATCTACAGAGTCCGACATTGCTTTTGAATACTATACAATACAAATCACTATACAAATCAACAAATCAATATTTTCGAGAGATTTACCCATCGTTAGATTTTCTGATGCTAATTAGTTGTTGTTTATGCTTTTGCTTCTCTGTACATGTTATATTCACTTACTCGTTGATATTTGCACAGTTAGTAGTAAACTTCTGACCCTGTTTTAAAACCGACGTGCTGTTCTTCTTCGAGACTAAAGTCTGCGCTGTATCAGTTTCCGACTGTTCTGTCGAGCTTGAAGACATTGCGCAGCAGGTTAGTGCAGCGTAACTGATGCTTGTTTTGGAACCCAGTGCTCAACTCGCTCGCGTGACCCTTGTAATCGCGTCCCTTGTGGTTAGAAAATCGCGTTTTATCATATTGTGACATTATCGCAAATGCAATTAATCGTTCAGCCCTAGTATTACCAACTGTCCCCGATCAGTCACATTGTGTGAACAGCACAACACCTGAAAGCCTCCCGAGTACAAGTCAGAAAGTCTGTATGAGTGGTACAGCGATCTTACGACTTTGAAAAGCGTGTACTATGTCTAGCTAAATGCTAGCATCAGCATACTAACATTCTCAGAATGACGATGCTAACATGCTGATTATTAGCCGGTATAATGTTAACCATGTTCACAATCTCAGTTTAGCATGTTAACATGCTAACATTTGCTAATTTGCAGGAAGCACAAAATAAAGCTGAGATAGCTCAGAGACATTTACTCATCTTGTTTAATAATCAGTAATAATCTTAAAGCCCCAAAAACTTCAGGCAAACTTTCTGATTTATGAAAATGTCACTTCATATTCAATAAAAAAGGGAAAATGTCAACATGTCAAACTGTTCTGAACATTTATCTCATTTATCATTTCTTAGAGTTTTACAGAATTAAACCCGGTGACAGGCAAGCGCTATCAGTGAGGATTAAGGACATTTTATAATATGCTGATATTCATTCATGAACTATGAATCACATTTCAGTTGCTATTAAATTAAAGATCCCAACAATAATCTGGTACATGTCGTACCTTTTAACTAAGTTTTAGGAATAACTATCATGCAAGATTATAATTTTCTTACATGATGTTTTAAAAAGCTTGCGAGTGCACTGTCCCCGGACAATATTGCGGGAGATTATGTGGAACTATCTACATTCAAAAATAAGATACAAAATAGGATGTGTGAAATTGGACTGTTGGAAACTGGGGATCTGAGAGGAATATAGATATTTGACAGAATATGCCTCTGGGTTTACACACATGCACACACTGTCAGTCAGCAGACCAGGGGTCCTTAGTGAAACATCACCACAGATTAGTCTTCGTTCAGGGGATCGGAGGTGGAGAGCTGTGATTGAGGTTAATGATTGTTTCATAGGGGTCTTGAACTTCAAAGCTTTCCTCCCAACTGGGGGAAAGAGGGAGGCTGGACTCGCCGTGGCCCACTCAACTCTTTCATGGCCTCAGTGAGAGCCCTCTACCGGACTCTGGCGTCCAGTCACAACAGGAACAGGGTCAATACCTGCTGATAATGTCACACAGCATAGACAGCTACTGATAAATGAGTGCTGTAGAACTCAAAGAACCTCCTGGTGGGAAACCATGATTTTTTACCCAGTGATTTAAACGCATTACTGACACTGGACCGTGTTTTCTTATCATTATGTCAACTATGGGACCCTCAGGAGGAGCTTCCTCCTTACTTCCATTACCTCCCATGGTGAGGTTGATTTCTCTTAGAGCTTGTTAATTGTAGACACAGTCATCACCGTGAATCTTGGATCTGTTTCCTTTAGGCACAATCAAAGATAAAAGCCTTATACAATAATTGCAGAGATAAAAATCTCATACAATTAATGCAAAAACATATATATGCGGGTCAAAGGACTTCGCTGTCTAGTTATTTCACAACCACCCTTGTTTTCCTGGCATATATCATCCAGTGCAGAGCCTGGAATAAAGATTCTTTGAACAAAGTGGATTTTGTCTAAGTATTTTATTCTGTCCGGAGCAGATGGCAAACAGGTTTCACAGAATACACAGGGCAGTCTGAAAAAGTGTGCGCTGAGGTTTGTTCTCAGAGGAGTTTTTTAATGATAAGAGAAAGAGGAGTTTCCACATTGATGGAGGCCTGCCCACAAGCAGTGTAGTGCTGCAAAAAGATATATGGCACAATGGGAAAGATATGTGATACTGGGAGCAGGGGATGGGAGTGAGAGGAATGCCAGGGGTGGGAGCAGGATGTCAAATCAATAAGCCACAACATTAAAAACCAATAACAGATTTTAATGTTGTGGCTGATCAAAAGAATTCAACAAATTCTGATTTAACTAATAAGTCAGTACACCGGCTTGCAAGCCGGGTTCCACATCTTTGAATCACTGCACTTTTAACTGGGAGCTGCACATTGACAGATGTTTGTTTAGTTGAAAAAACAACCAAGATTTTCAGAGCTTGATAGATTGAATCTTTAAAATTAATTTTTTTGGACAAAACATTAAAGCAGCAACACTGTATTTTTTTTACACACTTGGTGGAATCTGAACAAGCTGTTAAAACAACACTGACGTATTTTCACTTTCTGCTTCTGTCAGTGCAGTTTTGTGTTCTTAACGGAAAGGTTTTATTTAGTATTACCATTTAATAGTATTATTTAAATAATATTTTCATTAAATTCTAGAATTATTTTTATAAATTGTTCTTTTTCATATTTTCATTTTTCACTTCCTCTCCGGGAACCATCACCTTACCGTGGTGGAGTTGTTTGTGTGTCCCTATGGACCTGAGGGCTGTGTTGTCTGGAGCCTAGTGCTCCTAGTAGGGTTTCCCATGGCAGAGTGGTCTCAGGCGAGGGGCCCTCGGCTGAGCGCCGCTGTGTTGGAGTTTACCCCGGTGGACAAAAGGGTCGCCTCCCTACGCCTTCGGGTGGTGGGGGGGAAAACTCTGACTGTTGTTTGTGCATATGCACCAAACAGCAGTTCAGAGTATTCAGCCTTCTTGGAGACCCTGAATGGAGTCCTGCATAGGACCCCAGTAGGGGACTCCGTTGTTCTGCTGGGAGACTTCAACGCCCACGTGGGCAATGATGGAGACACCTGGAGAGGTGTGATTGGGAAGAACTGCCTCCCTGATCCGTAAAGGTGGGAAGGTGTTGTGGTGGTGCCATGTCAGCGGCAAAACAGTGGATGTGGGAGAAGTTCGGAGAAGTCATGGAGAAGGACTTTAGGTCGGCACCAAGATGCTTCTGGAAAACCATTCGACATCTCAGGAGGGGGAAACGGGGAACCATCCACGCTGTGTACAGTAAGGATGGGACACTGTTGACCTCAACTGAGGAGGTAATCAGGCGGTGGAAGGAGCATTTTGAGGAACTCCTGAATCCGACTTACACACCCTCTATGGTAGAGGCAAAGCTGGAGGCTGATGAAGGATCATCGTCAACTTCCCTGGCGCAGGTCACTGTGGTAGTCAAACAACTTCACAGTGGCAAAGCCCCGGGGGTTGATGAGATCCGCCCAGAAATGTTGAAAGCTTTGGGTGTGGAGGGGCTGTCTTGGTTGACACGTCTCTGCAACATTGCGTGGAGGTCGGGTACAGTGCCAAACGAGTGGCAGACCGGAGGGGGGGTTCCCCTGTTCAAAAAGGGGGAGCAGAGTGTGTGTGCCAGTTACAGGGCTATCACACTTCTCAGCCTCCCGGGTAAAGTCTACACCAAGGTGCTGGAAAGGAGGGTTCGGCCAATAGTTGGACCTCAGATTGAAGAGGAACAATGTGGATTCCGTCCTGGACGTGGAACAACAGACCAGCTCTTTACCCTTGCAAGGATCCTGGAGGGGGCCTGGGAGTATGCCCATCCAGTCTACATGTGTTTTGTGGATTTGGAGAAGGCGTATGACCGGGTCCCCTGGGAGATACTGTGGGAGGTGCTGAGGGAGTATGGGGTGAGGGGGTCACTTCTTGGGGCCATCCAATCCCTGTATACTCAAAGCAAGAGCTGTGTCCAGGTTCTCAGCAGTAAGTCGGATTAGTTCCCGGTGGGGGTTGGTCTCCGCCAGGGTTGTGCTTTGTCACCAATCCTGTTTGTGATATTCATGGACAGGATATCGAGGCGTAGTCGTGGTGGGGTGTAGTTGCAGCTCGGTGGGCTGGGGACCTCATCACTGCTTTTTGCATATGATGTGGTCCTGATGGCACCATCGGTCTGTGACCTTCAGCACTCACTGGATCAGTTTGCAGCCGAGTGTGGAGCGGTTGGGATGAGAATCAGCACCTCAAAATCTGAGGCCATGGTTCTCAGCAGGAAACCGGTGGATTGTCTACTCCAGGTAGGGAATGAGCCCTTACCTCAAGTGAAGGAGTTTAAGTACCTCGGGGTCTTGTTTGCGAGTGAGGGGACAATGGAGCGTGAGATTGGCCGGAGAATTGGAGCAGCGGGGGCGGTATTGCACTCGGAGTAGAGCCGCGGCTCCTTTGCGTAGAAAGGAGCCAGTTGAGGTGGTTCGGGCATCTGGTAAGTATGCCCCCTGGGCGCCTCCCCTGGGAGGTGTTCCAGGCACGTCCAGCTGGGAAGAGACCTCGGGGTAGACCCAGGACTAGGTGGAGAGATTATATCTCCACACTGGCATGGGAACGCCTCGGGATCCCCCAGTCAGAGCTGGTTAATGTGGCCCGGGAAAGGGAAGTTTGGGACCCCCTACTGAAGCTGCTGCCCCCGCAACCTGACCCCGGATAAGCGGTTGAAGATGAGATGAGATGAGATGAGACTCTTAAATATTTTTGATATCTGAGGTCTTTTTTCAGTTGCAGATTTAATTTTTTCACTTCCTGATGGAATTTTTTTTCGGTTCAGACTTTTGGCACTGATCTGGCCTGGGTGTTTGTTCCATAAAGTTCCTGTTAAGACCTCCTAACATCTGGCTAAAAAGACCGAGTAATAAGTGGGCATCTCTAAGTTCATCAGTTTACACCTGGTTTTAGAATGTGTTTCCACATGTGTCTCATGTGATCACTTCCCAGCTCTATATACAATTAAACACGATCATCATTTTGGTTCTCAATTATGAACTGTAGCGGGTCAGAGGATGTCAGTTGAGCAGGTGGTTCTTCAATATGGCCCTGGTTGTGAAGTTGCTACCCCTAAAACCAAAACAGAGCTGAAAGAGTTCTGCAAAGATGAGGGGGAGGCAAAAACAGTTTGTCAAAAAAAGTAAAAAAAAAAAAATGTTATAGCAGCCAACTGCTCCAACAGCCACTGCTGCAGTGTCGACTAATTCCCCCCTCCTCCCAAACAGAAAATGGTCTGTTTTTACTCTGTTAGAGAGTTTTACTCTGTGATAGAGGTCAAAACTAGATGTTTTTTTTTTCCCAAGAGTGCTGTGTTTGTGTTTCATCAGGAACACGATGAATCAACTGGGACTTAATTATGAGCGCAACATTGGGCAAAAGGCCAAAATGCCAATGCACTGCTGTGTTGTAGTCTGATAACCTGCTTCAGATTTCTAGAGAATGGGGTTCATGGCAGTATCACTGTTGCTAATTAGCCTTCCTCTACACCAGCGCTTTTTCCCAGTGGGCCGACGCTCTTTTGGGGCTGATATAATAAGATGTAATAAAAAATAAATAAATAAATAGTGACAGGGGCTGTGGCCGAATGGCTCATTTTTTATACTGACACTGGGCTTGCCCAATCATATCTCCTTTGAGGCCCCGCCCCTGTCCTTTCAGTTTTTCGTGTCAGATGCCGTGGCTCAGAGCCAAGAGTCTGTGAGACGAAAACGTAAAAATTGTGCAAAGAGGGTGCTGAGAAGTTTTGTGCAGGGATAATAAATAAAAAATCGAGTGGTGGATGCTGTCAAATGTGCAGGGGCTACAGCAGCTTCAATATCTACTGTCCGACAATGTACAGCAACAGATAGAGCTTGACAGGGGAGAGGTGGCTGGTCATGGCCACTGCCAGACGGAGGAGCTGGCAGAGGAGCAGGTGTGTGACAGGGAAGGACAGAGTGAGCAGGATCAGCCGAAGAGTGTAGTGGAGTCTGTGAGCATGGAGTAGCTTCATGTTTAACAGCATTTAATGTATCTTTCATCTCTTCTTTCTTTCTTTAAAAAACACTGTATTTCCTTCAAGAAATACATCTCATTTAAAATGATTAGGCTCAGGGTTCCCTTGATAAAGAGGGGCTAAAAGGATATATGATATACAACTGTGGCTCTACTGTGCTGAAATGTCTACCTGCTTATGTATTAGCCTACAGGAAAAAAAACTTTTTCATTCTGTTTGTTTTCAGCCAGGTATGGTGCTAACTATTAAGCTGTTTATGGTATGGATTATTATTATTATTATTATTACTACTATCTGTGACTAGCTCTCCACTTACATTAAGTTCAGATTGTTTGGTGCTGCTGTCGAGAATGTACTGAATGTACAATCATTCCGAGCTCTTGATACAAAGAATATCACTTTGTAAAAGTAAATGAGTTTTAGTTGTTTTTTAAAGCCATACCAGGTTTGTTTACATTTGCATTGTTTAAAAAAGTATAGCAAAAGAGGCTTGTATTTTGAGATCTGGTGAAATAATAACGATTTAAAGAGCACATTGTCCATCTAAAAGTCTTACTCCTCAAGAATATCTACACACTTGTAAACTTAGACTTTATGAATACTTTGACTTCTAGCAGAGCGTTTTCTTTTTTTACTTGTACCAGTACTACCACTACTCAATTATGTTGATTTTGTTCTCCACAGCCACATCAGTCAAGAGTGAGCGAGTAGTGTCACACACTGTACTCGCTCACTCTTGACTGCAGTGACTGCACTGTGCCGTGCAGTGTGACTGCACGGTACTTACTACTCAGCTTTGTAGTGGCTTGGGGAAGAGTATAGTAGGGGTGCATGTTTAAGGGGACCACAAGGATGGTGTACTGGTGGGTGGTGTCCGACCGATTCTGGTGGGCCACCTGGGCCAAAAATGCGAGTCCAGCCCTGCTCTACACGTTGACTAAGCAACACCTTCCCTCCTTTACAAACATGGACCAAGATTTATAATAATGACCCGGAGGGCATCCTAATGGTTGACTGTGCCAGCCTTCTCTGAGAAAATAGCATTCATCTTAACTATCCCTAAACTATTACTGTGGGGGGCTGCATTGCACTCGGCTTCAGCTATGCCTTCATCTCTGTAGAAATACCACTGAAATTAGATTTTTGATTGCAGCTATCATCGGCTCACATCAGGTAGTGCTCTCCATGATAAAATTCTCCTCATATTAATAATCCATCGCACAGATCTTTGCTTTCACTCAAACCGCTGTCCATTGCTGCTTTGAAGTTCAGCCCCAAAATATAGAATCTAATCTTTTCATAGTGCCCTTCTGTGACCTCTCCATCTAACCCAGTTTCTAAAACCTGTCAACGCTTGCTGGTTGTTTCTAGATTCCCCCAAATAAGTTGACCTTTTCTCCCCTTTCTGTGCAAGTAAATGCATCCAAATAAACACTCTCTGTAAGAATTTGAGTACAAACAATTTTCTTTGCAGGCTAGCATGTCCTACAATATACAATTTCCCCAATTTACCAAAACATCTTTAGAAGATGTCAAATCAAGCCTTTTTGCAAAAATCCTTGTTATTGATTTTATTGATTTTAAAATCAATAAAGCTTATTAATCATTGTTAATAGTAAATGGGCACCACCTGGAAACCGGCACCAATAACCAAATGGTCAATTCAGTCTCAAAATTAAAGGGTGTTCACCCAAAATGATCATATCTTGTAGATATGAGCATTTATGGAGTGAACTGAAGGTTTGAATACGAGCACTGACTCTGTCGTCCAGCCTTTATCACAATGTGCATGCAAATAACACAAAACAACTTCTCTTTGAAATATAACAGCAGTTATTAACCTTAGCAATATCAATGTACAATTAATATGACTTCTGTTAATAAATGTCTATTATACACTAAACTACAAATCATATCATATGAAAATCATATGAAAAGACAACAAGCAAGAGTGTGTGAGTGTGTGTGTGTGTGTGTGTGTGTGTGTGTGTGTGTGTGTGTCTTTGTGTGTGTGAGTGTGAGTGTGCACATGCGTGTGTGCGTTAAAAGGGGATCAAGAACAAGATGGAGGACGTGACTTGGGATGTCACGCTCCACGAGAGAAAGGTGGGCGTGAGACCTACAGTTAAATGGCGTCTTAAACATGTGAGAGATCGGGAAGGAAGTTAACTTCCCACCAGGATCTCTCAAGCACCCACAAGTGTGTGTAAAAGTGCGTTAGTAGAAAGCAAGAAGGGAAAGCAATCAAAGCAAGCAGTAAGTCTCATGCGAGGTCGCTGAGATCCAGCATCTGGCAGGGACGAGCGGCTCAGCTGATGAGCCGGGCACGTCCCTGGCCGTTAAACCGACATGGGTTCAGACACCATGGCAGAAAAACACACAATAGTCCGATGTGGTGAGTCGCAGCGTATGTCACTAGCAAGCTTCTTAAGGTGTTAGGGAGTGATGTTTACAAACTGCACACAGATTAAAATCGGTTTCTGCCTTTTAAGGTACAATACATTTTTCACAAACATCCAAACATTCCATCCATGTTTTATATCCTCTGACTCTCTGCACTCCAAATTAGCCTCGGCTATCCAGAGAAGGTTGATGCAACCTTGTATGATATCCCTGAACCTCTGGTCTCACCATAGCGCAACCCCCTTGCCCCAACATAAACTCAAGCATTTGGAACCACACGCTTGCACACTCTCTCTGACCCATTAATAATTCACTTTCTACCACATGGAATCAGTTAGCCAGCCGTCAATAACTTCAGCCTCTCTGTCTCTCTCTGATTTTTGTATTTATTAATTAAGTCTTACCCTGTTTTTATTTTCTCTTCCTTCCACTTTTTTTCCTCTTTGAAGAGGAGAGCAGAGAGAATGGGGATCTGCTGGTTATAATGGCCTCATGTCCCTCTGAAGCAGGAACATGAAGCTTTCTCTACCCTAAATGTCAGCATCATGAGCTGCTATGAAGGATTGGAGAGGGAAAACACAAAAAAAATCACACATTTTATGAATGCAGAATATAAAATACAAATGAATTTTGTTTTGAATTTCTATATTATCAATATCCTGCAACAAAGCAATGAAAATTATATGTATCTTCATCTCAATAATTGTTACAATTGGATTTAATGTTCCTATTATTAGTATAATCACCATTTAAATTTAAAATGTGTAACTTTATTCAGTTATTTGTTCTTACATATAAATGTACATTTATAAATATTCATGTTTTTTATAAATCATGTATAATAGTTATTTTTAAGGTTGCATGTCATTTTTAAATGAATATAGCAGGGTTCTTTTTTTCAGTGTTCTTGTTCCTGCTCTGACTTCGTTGTTCTAAAAATATACCAAAAAAGTACAAAAAACCCTAAGACATATATGTTTCTCTTTGCAGTGGTGGTGTTGTACGTTCAAGGCCTGGGGACCAAGGAGTGGAGAGAGGTGAGTGAAAATCACTTCAAATGAAACTGTACTGATATGATATCAGGGTTGATCTAAAAGTCTGAGTTATTCAATGAATGATCAGTTGACATCTTATGAAAGGTGAGGTGGTTCCGGCAGTTGGCTGTAGAAGGATTTAGATTCAATTAAATTTATTTGAATATCACCAAACTATCTCAATGCACTTTAGACGGTGAGGTCGAGACCTGGCAATATCAGTAAGAAACTCAACAGATTCCACAAAGAGCAAGCACTCTTTGAAGCATCTTCTGTTAGACCTGGTAGAATTTTTTTTGCCTAGCCCTAACCAAACTGTGAACATTCCATTAGCTCAAATACATGTTTATTATTGTAGGCATGAGCTACTATAGGAGTGCTTTTTCAGGAGACGCTGCTATTGGTCACATAAGAAGTTACTTGTTGCCAACTGTTTTATAAACGCACATACTGTAGGTGTTGTGCCCTTTCTATAATCGGCATAGGCATCAGTTAATTACCCCATGCCTTTTTCCTACAGATGCACATATCAACATTTTTAAATACATTTTTATTATTAGTGACAAGCAAACAGAAATTTGTCACCAACTCTGCCTTTCTCCTCAACGTTTGGTTTCACGACCCACAACTTACCCTCAGGCACACTACACAAACCTTCACCAAGAAAATGTCTCCAAAGCACGTTTTTTTCACGAAAAAACACGCAAGAAGTGACACGGGAAAAAGTGTGATACATGCGCGAAACAGGAATTGTTTGTGACTTCCACGATGGACGTCAAAAATAAAATGTTTAATATATAGCAAAATATTCATATGTTGACAGTTCAGAAACAGGAAGTAGTTTGAGCAGTTGCTCTATGTGCGGACGGAGAGAAATAACTTGACACGTTAATATGTGGTTCCGCATTAAAGTCAGCTTCAGGTTATACTCATCATCTGTTGCAGTGAAAACGGACAACAGAAAAAAACCTGTGTGATTTTTTGTAGAAACACAGAAAAGGCAGAGAAAATGGGTGAAGAGTGTTGTGGTGTCCCCCGGGTTTCCAAGTTGACGCACTCACTGCCTGTCACATCAGAGCTCACGCTGCAGGAGATAGTTTCCCCGCTTGTTCCCCGACTTGTCCAGATATTTAGCCTGCTAGATATCTGAAAAACGTCGGCGATGCCTCAGTGAGTCCCTTTGATCGCGTAGTTGATATTCACATAGTGATCGAGTGCCGATTTGTGAGCCATGATTTCATGCAGATTTTTCTCAGATTTGCTGCAACTCCAGGATTTGTCGGCGAGCTGAAAATCTGGCTTAAAATCTTGTTGTCTGTACTCTGCATTAACCACTTTTGTTCAGTATAACTGCTCTTGTTAATCTGCTGGCAGTGGTTATCACTTGAAAAACCCACTGAACGCTACCTGTCCAGAACCAAAGTGCTAGCTAAACTAGCACTTACCAGTATCATTAATAGCAAGCTATTTTCAAGTGTCTGTGAAGTTTAAAAAAAAAAGAAGAAAGAAAAGGAGAGTCAGTATTGGGCTTTGTCAAATTCACTGAATATCTACAAACACAATGTCCAGGGAAAGCCAATGTGGTTTAGCATCTGCTGGATATGTCTAATAGGAAACTGTTTGCCACAGCAAGTCAAACCTTAGCGAACAGAGAGGGCAGTGATTATTAGACAGCATGCCAGTGCTCCCCCTTCATAGAAACATCCGTCAGCTCTGTGACAACCTTCGCTGCTGACTTAAAGAGGCAGTTAGCGATTTTAATCCAATACCCTTTTTATTTTAAATCGGGAAATATTTCCTCACGGTCCACTAGCTGTGGGTTCTGTGTGTGCGGTGAATAAAATTCCAGCCCTGCCTTTGTGAATTGACTACCAAAAAAAAGGTGCGGACCGCACCACACATCACACTAAACATCAGTCCCCGACACGTTACGACAATTGCTAGCGAATACTGCTTCAACTCTGAGGTTTTGGCCTAGTGGTGAGCATGTTGGTCTCCAATACTCGAGGCTGCCGGTTCAAGGCACGATCACTGCAGTAAAACCATCAACAACAACAAAGAGAGAGACAAGCTTTCTCCAAAATCGCTTTGGGTCAAAAGGGAGGCAACAACAATGTCGTCACCCATTCTGTGTTTGTAACTTTTACATAGAACGGTGAGACAGAACAAAGGTGGCCCAGCACACAGGAAATAAACAACAGCCTTCTGTGTGAGGATGAGATGATCAAAATTGTATCACAATCAGCAAACTGGCAAAGAAAATCTTGGCTGAAGATGAAAATAATAGAAAACCTTGAAAATGCATTTGTCATTTTCAGCAAAATTTGTGATAAAAAAACCCCACAATATTATTTGAAATTTCATATGTTAAGGGCAGAAGAGAGTCTTAGCAGGCATGGAGCTAAAAGTCTTGTGATGGTCAGACTGATCAGCAAACAGAACGTTATTAAAATAGGCCTCTGTGAAGCCATAGGAACCAAATGTAGGAATTCACAAAGCGGAAAACCATCTGAGGGGCGCTTTGGGAGGTCTGCCCTGAAACACTGAGGCTGTGTAAACATACAAACATACTCTCTTGCTCCTTTATCCCTTTGTGTCTCTCACTCTGTCTTGTAGTAAGTTGTGTTTTGTGCCATCAAAGAAAATCAGTCTCACCTCAGTGGGGATCCACACACATTCACAGTGAGCCCCAATCAGCCTCACAGTGATAGAGAGAAGACACACACACACACACACACACACACACACACACACACCCACACACACACACAGGAAAGCAGTGGTCGATGCACTCACAATGCAGTATGGATGAGTTTGCTGGTGTATGTCTCTGCCGTGTGTCCAGAGCTGGAGTGGGTAATCGGGAGATTCGGGCGGATTCCCAGTGGGCCGCTTCACTTTCACTTCACTTTTGGGCCAGTCGGAAAAACAACAACTGACAATTGTCCCGTTAGTTCACTTGTCCTAAAGTTCACAGCGCAGTCTCTGCCTGACAGCGCAGCAGATGGATTGTACCATCTGAGGGAGTTCCCCCCTCCTCCTACATAGAGTTGGTTGGGTCCGTATAGCTTCTCAGGTACCGACAGCTCCACCGTCTCGACAGTAGAAAGAGGCCGGGAGGGGCTGAAGAGGCCAGGTTCAAGAGAAGAGGGCTGGAGGAGGGCACTGCCAAATGTGCCAAACTCACAGAAATGTTTTGGAGAGGACAGACCCAAGTGGCAGCTGGTAAAGAGAGATATAGGCCTAATGATTAGCAGTCTAATTATTACATTTATTAACATTTTAGGCTAAAATATTAGCCTATCTCGCCCATAGTGAATCACGGAATTTGCTAATATTATGCAAATATTGATTAAAAAAAACCCCAACAACCTCAAGCTGTGTATACAGTAAAATTACCTCTTCAGCAGTCCCCTCCTGAAACTGAGGAAGAGGAGCCAGAGGCCATGACTGCAGAAGAGACAGGTAGAGGGGATAACAGAGTGAACTATATCAATGAAAGTTATTTCATGTAAGATTAGATAACACACACATAGAGCAGGAGTGGTTATAGTCCTTTCATAAAGGGAGGTATGAAAACATGGAAACATGTTCATCAGCGGAGAGAGGAGCATGAGAAAAGTAAGATCAACAGAGATAGTGCTGATGCTTACTTTCTGTTGGCTCAAAGGGCAGATGTAAAAAGCCTTCTGGCTGGCAAACATGTCTCTACATCATGAGCTGGTGAAAAAGAAGCGTCAGGTGATGGAACGCATCATAGTGATAAAAGTCATATGCAAATGTGGACTTAGTTACAGAGGGCGTGAAGCAGAGGCTCCTTATACTCCTTATAGAAATTACTGCAATCAATCATGGTACCTTTCTAGAGTTGGTCATACTTTTGAGCCAGTATGATCTGTGCCTTCAACAGCACATTAGCAGTTGAATTGAGCAAAGCAAGAAGCTTCATGACACTGGTGCAAAAGGTAGAGGTTCTCTTGTGATTGTACTTTCAAAGGACATTGTTGTTAAAGTTGTGGATGTTCTCAGCCAGGTGATAAAGGACATGATTGCAGATGAGGTTCGAGAGGCAGGAATGTTTTCAGTTCAAATTGATACAACCCAAGATGTCACATGAAAGGACCAGTGTGCTATCATTGTCAGATATGTCACAAATGCCATTTATGAGCAGTTGGTCGCTGTGGTGGACTGTGAAAAATCCAAAGGCAAGTATTTCACAGAGCTGCTGAAACACACATCAGACAAACTCAGCATTGACATTGGCATGTGTGGGCAACTCCACTGATGGTGCACCAAATATGCGGGGACAGTACAATGGGTTCTCTGCATTTCTCTCTGCCTTGAGACAATGTATGTTGTGATTTGGCGCTAAACAAATAAAATTGAATTGAATTGAATTGAATACAGCTGAACTGTTGCTTCGTGTATTCAATTTTCACCACACCATAGAAAAAGTGGGCCGGTCTTGGGCCTGAAACTCCCGGGCTGAAAAGTGGCCCTACGTGTGTCAATACAATCACAGCTGTCTGTTTCTCAATGGAAGCCGGTGTCACAAATATATGGACTGATGCAGTTTTTTTTACATTGAAAACCTTGAAACTTGACCATATCTTTGTGTCAATGAATTGTGTTGGTGTTAAATTACCTTAAGAATACAGTTTCAGATGCTTTTCCATCCTGACAGCTTGAGAATGTTGATATTTTATTAGAAGATTGAGCAGTCACTTGTTCTGTGGTAACTGGTAATTATTCCATAAAAATATGAGCATAAAAGCAGCAACCAGGAAAGTTAATTAAAATTCATAGGTTCTGCTAAATATAATGGAATATTGTTTTGGAATTTAACATGTGGTCATTACAATCTCAATCTTACAAATCATTATTTTTGTTGCTCCTTCAGCTATCATTCTATATGTCTCTCCTTAATTTTTCCGGTCTGCATCTCAGGCATTCACAATTTACATCTTGACTGACAGTGACTGAATGAAACGGATTCCTGCTCCGCTCGCTATATCAAATATTACATACTTTATTAATATTATATATAATATTAATACACTTTTTTAACTTCAGAGTGAGTTTATGGGAAAATGTAAGGTTGCTTTGAGGACTGGGACAATAATCCTAACGCAATTTTAGAAACCGTGCATGACAAACTCTTAAGCCTTCATCACAGCAACAACATCACAAATGAGTAATATCATAAAAGCCTCTACTGTGAGAAGTTATGAGGAGCATCCTAAACGTTGTTTTTCTCATTGACTCTCTGTCTCAGCAGTGACCCAAAGCTTTTCCTCTCCTGTGGAAATACCGTTTTTTTAATTGAGCCACATGGTTTGGCGATAAATGTGTTTTCCGCTGCTCTTTATTTTTTATAAATCCTAGCAGATTCAAGTGCAGGGGAGATTTGTTTGGGCTTGGGTTGCCAGGTTGGAGTACAGCCACAGTTGGAAAACTTCCATATGCTTTCAGGTCCCACTCAGCTGCCGACTTCCTACTGTCTTCTTGAACAGTAGTGCTGTATATATCTTTCTGTCAGCAGCCTCTTTACGATGTGTGTATTGTCACCGCCTTGTAGTGTGTGGGCTGGATGAACACAGTGGAAGATTAGGCTCGAGGCATTTTTTGATGCAATTAGTGGAAATCAAATTCTCACACTTAGGGGGAGAGAAAAAAAACCCAGCTCTGCCAAAAAGAAGCTATCTAGATTTTGGATGGGTGACAGAAACAAAACAGTATGGAAAAAACTTAACAAAAGGAGATGTCTAAAAATGAAATTTTAAAAAGATACATTCTTTTGGTCTGTGCGTTTGTGTTTTCTATCTGTAAGCCTTGCTCTTGCACCCAAAAACTAATAAAAAAAAACCCAACACAATTCTCCTAGCTATCTAGCTATTTTTGAAATAAATGTATTTTTCAGTGAGTGCTCTGTAACATCTCTTGGGTTTGCATTTTTACTGTATTCTTTATCCACATCAGCTGATTTTAAGGACAGGAAATTAAGGGTTGCAAATGCAATGTCAGATTGGTCTTAAATTGTGTAAAATTTGTGTTATAGAAATAGCAATCTCTTGTGCTAAAAGGTGGGAAGCAGCTGGCCTCAGCCATAAACAAACTGAGCAGCTGCTCAGAGCCTCATAGCCCTAAGTTATCTGGCCCCCAGATAACCTGAAAACGTAAACTCCACTTGGATTAGTTCATTTTTGACATATAATCTAAACATTCAAAGCTAAAAAATATTTAGATATGAATGGGCTCAAGTGACCCTGCTGAACCCACAGAGAATCACATCTCAGTGAATTTTTCATTTCACCAAAGCTACCATATAATCTATAAACAATTTTCCAACTTGCATGTCACTACTTGTTAATGGTTGTCATTAACATTCATCCTGTGCAATGCTGAATGTCACTCGAATTTGCTTAATTCGCTTCACTCGCTCGAGTTTGTAAATATCTGAACTTGAGCGAAATGGTCGCATGGCGCGTTGTCGCAAGTGCCAGTTAGCATTGAGATCCTCCATACATCAAGTTCATGAAAGTATGTAGGTGTCTGATGTTTTGGGGCATTGGTTGTGATCATTGAAAAGGATGAATGTGCAGAAAATGATCGAGGAAGTTGGACACTGTCTTTAGCCCCAGTTACCACAACCGCTTTGTGTGGCTTTCCCATCGGCATTCCTGTCTTAGGTTGCTGTCTCAGTTATGTTTACGTGTGTGTTCAGAAGATTCTTGTCGGAGAAAGTGGAAGGAAGAACGGGAAAATATTTGCGGGTTGTGCACGAATAAGCATTAATAATAATAGTAAGCACACATAAGCAATACATTATCCTACGGCCAAACTCGCACGAGTAATGTTTGCGTGTGAACACATCATTAAGTTAAAAGTCAAAATAGCCATATTTTAGTTTGGGTAAATAATCTGACAGTAAAAAATATAACTTGAACCAAGAAAACTGGATATAGTGAGTTTTAGTGTGTAAAATGTGCCATAGAGCTGCCATGGTGAATTTTAGCTTTTTTTAGCTCATTATTTTGCCCTTACATCCTGCTAACACACTCAGCAGCAGCAAAAAACACAAATATATTTTTTTTCTTAATACTATAGTTAGGCTAACCTGTGTAGTTATTGACCGCTATGGAGCAGAGTTGTTAAGGGTGGATCTACATTGTGTTTGTTCTCATGCACAAAAAAATTGCACTGACCTTGTATCTGTGGAGTCAGAAAACTCAGTCTTCTCTTTGCTTTGTTTGCTTTTGTTTGTGCCACTGGGGTGAACTTCCATCCACCTAGCTCTTTGCACTAACTCAACACACAATTACACATATTTACATGTGTTTGTGACACTCTGTTGCCAATGTTATATGATTAAAGTTTAAGAATTTGAGATTTGTAAATTTGGAGTGAGTAGGTCCTGCTTGGGGCCCCCAAAAGGCTTGGTCCAGCCCTGGAAAAGGAATCGCTATTCTTCTGAAACATGTTATTGAGTCAAATGATTTAAGTTCCTTCGTTAGCTCATTTCTGTCAGTGCCTGTCTACCAGCCTGACATGATCCCTCAGGAGGCTCACAGTCCTAACCTACTTTTTCAACAACTTGTGATGAATAACAATAATAATGATCCTGTCCCCATTTCAGCCTATATTTAGTGTCCACATTGTGGCTGACAAGAACCACAATGACAAGAATCTCTGATCTGCTGGGACAGACTCACTAGTCTGTCTGCCTCTCAGTCCTCCTTTCTCTCCTCCACTCGTAAGTTAATTACGGATGCAGCAGACTCAAAGTGAGAGAAAAGCTGGCTTGATTGCCTCAGAGCTTTAAGGCTCACACACACACACACACACACACCCAAACACACACACATATATCATTTAATGGATAGTCTTGTGCCCGTAACATGTAGTAAGTTTCGCTTTCCCCATCAGACTCAGAGAGAACTAGACACCATCTTGCTATGGGATCACACCAACTGCAATGTCCGTCAACATCTTGATGTTGTCAGCAGGCATCACTGCATTACTGAGAGGCATCTTGGCCTGGCCAGTGTGATCCCATTGCAATAGTCTATTTTTACCTTATGTTGGACAGGAATGACTGGAACTGCAATACAGTGTTGAGTGAATGTGGACCAGGGGCATAGTTCCTGTCTCCAGGACACACGCACACATACATGCTCTGTTTGATGATACTCTTTGGGGCCAGAATTTTTTTGTTGTTATATTTCGTTGTTGGGACCTTCGTTTTCAAATACCAGAATGTTATCCATATTTGATGCAATTCTTCAGTGGTGGTAGGTTGACAGACATTGTGATGAAGTGCATTATTCAAAATGCAGCTGTGTATTAGGCTTGTAATGTTGACCGAATTACAGACTGGAAAAATTAAAGGAAAATCTATCAGAAGTAATGTGTTGTAGGGATTAACACCATTCTCCCAAAAGATAGTCCCTCAGTGGGTGTTTTGATGATGGTGGTGGAGAGCACTGACTGACACGTTGGTCCAGAATCTCCCATAGGTGTTCAATTGATTTGAGATCTGGTCAGGAGCTAGCCAGCTAAAACAGTTATTAAAACTGTTTGTTTAGTTTCTGACCACTTTTTCTCCCTAGCTTGCCCTCTACCATCTTATCACTTTGGCCTCTGTGCTGTCTTAAACAGGCAGCTGTGGCTCAGCACAGTATAAATGTGACAGAAAAAGTGCAGTGTTGTGCATTGGTTTGGGCTAATTTGGTTATCAGCAATAATTTATAATTATCAAAGATAATTATGAATTATGAAAATCAATAGAGCTTATTAATCAATGTTAATAGCAACAGGGCACTACTCGGAAACAGGGACCAATAACCAAATAGTCAATTTCAGTCTCAAGAATTAGAGGTGTTCACTAAAATGTTCATATCTGGTAGATATGAGCATTTATGGAGTGAACTGAAGGTGTGAATCCGAGCACTGACTCTGTCAACCAGCCTTTATCACAATGTGCATGAAAATAACACAAAACAACTTCTCTTTAAAGTATAACAGCATTTATTAACTTTAGCAATATCAATGTAAAATCAATACTACTTTTTTTATTGACAAATGTCTGAGCTAAGCTACCAATCATATATCATATGATCATCATATGAAAAGACAACAACAAGGAAAAGTGTGTGTGTGTGTGGGCACATGCGTGTGCCCGTGAAAAGGGGAGAAGGAACAAGATGGAGGACGTGATAAGTCACATGCCAGAGAAAGGTGGGGCGTGAGACCTCAAGTTAAACGGCGGCTGCCTTTAAACATGTGACTAACAAAGGAGAGATCGGGACGAAGTTAACTTCGGACCAGAATATCTCAAGCACCCACGAGTGTGTGTAAATGTTTGTTAGTAAGAAAGCAAGGGGAAAGCAATCAAAGCAGCATTAAGGTTCATGCAATGATGACTGAGGTCCAGCACCTGGTCTGTGTGACGCAGGGGCACAGCGGCTCAGCTGGTGAGCCCAGCGTCTCTGGTCTTTGTCAGACGACAGCGTGCTCAGTTCAGACACGATGGTAGATCAACACACAATAGTCCGACGTGGTCGGACACAAATCACAGTCCAGCAACACTGATAATAACATGGTTATTATAGCAGCAATAAAACAAGACACGGCGGTGTGGTACAAACTTCACAAAAATACACAGTAAGTTGAACTTACTGAAAGACACATAAATAGCCTATGTTATGCCCAGAAATAAAGCCTCTTACTGTACTCCTTTGCGGGGAAACAAGCGTGTGTGGTCCGTCCTCAGATACGGCGATACGTGAGCCGCGTGGTCCTCCGGATTTCGGATCAACCGGCAGTCGACTCGGTTGAAAGACTGTGGGTTCAGTTCTTTACTTCTGCTGGGATCAATCTTTTTTTTTTTTTTCTACTTCTTTTTGGAAAAAGTATTTCCGAAATTAGAAAATGTAAGAAAAAAAGTGCCAATCAGCAAGCTTAGGAAAACACATCTGTACTGCAGCACAACTAGAAGTAAAAACGTATAGCAATGAATCCACACACAGCACATATTTTAAAATATTACCAGAAATTTCAATTACCAGAGGTTTTGAATTTTTTTACTTTACTGATGAAGTTCCATCACGCAGTCAATATTTCGAAAAATATACTTTTGGTTTTGTATGTCAATGCATAGAGGTCACTACATGTAGTTTATCCATTTGCCCAGTACTCCTGTGCAGTGTAGCTGTCAACGGTCTGGTTTGCCTGATAAGGTCTCTAAGCGCAGGTTTTGGTTTTGTCCCAATGGTACCAAACCCTGGCACCCTCAATGCAACAAGACCAATCAGACCTTGGCAACCATAACTAGGCACAGCCGGCAAACTTACCTGAGCATTGCTTTTTCCAAACACATTGATTAGTCCTCGTCTCAAGGCCATGTTAAACCTGAAACTAACGGTTGCAAATATGAATAAAGCTCAAATTTAACCTGTCTTTCTTGTTGCAAGTGTATAAGTAGGACCTAAAGGGAAGCTGTGGCTCAGGAGGTAAAAACGTCCGTCCACTAACCAGAAGGTCGGCGGTTTGATCCTCGTATCCCCCAGTCCGCATGCCGAAGTTTCCTTGGGCAAGACACTTAACCCTTAATTGCCTCTGACGGCTCTTCTGCCAGCATATGAAAGTGACAGAAAAATGCGCAGTAAATAGCAGCGCTGTATGATTGTGTGTGAATGGGTGAATATGACTTGTGCTTTAAAAGCACTTTCAGTGGTTGATAAGACTAGAAAAGCACTACATAAATACAGTCCATTTACCATTTACCAAACAGGGATATACAGTATAAGAACAAAGCAATAGTCTACTGTAGTATAGGGAGAAACAGTAACGATCTTGAGCCAAAACTCAATGCAGTCTCTCACTTTTGAAAAAAATACTTGTGATTTCATGCAACAAGCTGCTGCCTCTATTTTCTTTTAAACTATTGAAAGCCCTAGAGTGCAGCAGTACAGCCCTTAAAGGAGACAAAGGAGAATAGCAGCAGAGAAAATCCCCCTGCTGTTCCGCTATTCCTCTTTACCCAATGATCCCTCAGGGGTGTTGCTGTTGAATGGTCTCAAATCCAACAAAGTCCACATGCCTGCTCATCATCCTCTGCCTCGGCTGCACTTGATTAAAACCCACATGCTCTGCTGATGGGATTTCTGCTGATTGTACATCTCCCCAATGCCTTAAAAGTATCCCAATTGCCTTGAACAGATCAAGAGTGTATGTGCACATGCTGGCCTCAAAGCCTCAGCATAGCTACATTTAGAACACAAATAAAGATGCCTGGACATAGAAAACTGTTTAGATGTAACCGAAACTCTGCTGTTACTGTACAGTAAGAAAGGAGCTGCTTGTGAATCCTTGCGCTTGATTTCCTTTGGGTGCTCCAGTTTTATCCCAGAGTCCAAAGAAATGCAAATGAGGGGAACTGGAAACCTGCATGTGATATGCTCTTTTCAGCTATGACCCTGTGTTGCAACACTGTAAGTAGGCATAAAAAAATGGATGGTCCCCTGCTCATCTGTCCTGATTTCGTTTTGAAATGGATTTTCAGAGGTGAAGGTCAGTTGATAACTTTGCACACATTTTCTTTAATATATATAAATATATTATATATATGTACATTATGTTTTCATTTTACTTAATTGCAATTTCATATAAGCTTTTTAATTGCACTAGGCCATCAGTATGCAAATACCCTTCAGCAATCAATAATCAAACACCACCACACCATGAAATGTATGCCATGAGAAAATAGTTAAACCTTTTATTCAAGTTTAAAAGGAGCTCCGTAATGTGAATTGCTTTATTATAGACCGCAGAGAGATGAAAGGAAACTGAAGAAGGGAATGTGGGTAAGATAGAGACTCTGACTAGCAACCAGAATTTCTTCCTTACGGTTGTATGCCTCCGGTCACCAGTCCAGTCAAGATGCAGTTTACATTTACCATTGCTGTCCAAACTCATGTTCTATATGCAGTGAATACTTTGAACCCAAAACTGATAGATTATTGAGGATTAGCAAATGTTGACGGGGCGTTTCCATTTTACTGGTGGAGCATTAGCCATCACTACACTTGTGTAGATCTTTTCCTGCTTGGCATCCAGCGTAGTCGGGAAGCAGGGGATGAGTTTCACTTTCTCCAGGGCTGAAGCGCTGTCTCGCTCAGGGACCAACCCCCTGACTTTCCGTAACAGTGTGACTTCTCTTTTTACTTGAGGCACTGTATTATATTAAGACAGACCACAACCGGCACCGCACATTCACTACTGCAGCCAGCTCTGCTTCTCTCCCCCTGTCGCTTGTTGTTTTGTTGTGCATGTGTAATGGTGGTCCAGCCAGTCAAGTGCTGTGCTTTGCAGTGTGTGTAGACCTAATTCGCGGACACGTTAAGAGCCAGCTAGTGGCTAATGCTAGCCCTTACAAGTTTTAGCCCCCCATTGAGTGATCCGCCCTCTGTTTTTCTTCACAAATCGCACCCTGCACATGATGATTGGATGAGTGTAAGAGAATAGTGTTATTTCAGTGTTTTCTCCACCCATGTTTTGTGTTCTGAGACTGTTAAGATGCACATTTTCAAAGCCGTATGTTTTTTTCTTATTTTACTTGAAGTGAGAAGAGAAAATGATTAGAGCACTTATTATTTTTATTTCCTCCAGTTAATTATGAAAACTGACAATTAACATTGTAGAAAAGTTATTGAATTGCGGGCCTTTTTTCTTTATTTGGTTTCACAGTCTGTTGTTGATAATAAGGCACCCAGCATACTTCAAAATGGCACTGAATCATAACGCAAGTTAAACATTATGGTCCCGGACCTTTGCTAGAGGAAAATTTCTCCAACCGGACCTTCTAGAATTTTAATTGAATATCCCTGGGCACAAAATGATTGGACCAGATTAACATCACACAGAATTTAATATTACACAAACTCTGCTCTCCTGCAGTGTAACTGATAGTTTTGGACATTTTAATATCTGGTATAAGGTCTGCAATAAACATGGACTTTCCTCGGGACAGAGCTTGAAGCCTTGCGACTGGAGTGTGGGGGAAGGGAGGCAATGGGCAATGAGGGTTTGTGAGGTGAATTGAACTCAAAAATCATATTCCTTGCAGTCGTAACTCAGTCGAATCTTAACAGCCACATATGAAACCCCCAGGCTGCTGTCATTCAGTGTGACTTACAGTTCCTAAGGAAATCATTATCTCTATCTGTTGGCCAAGACACTTCAAAACTGCGACTAGTCAGGTTTTTAAGTAATACCCGTCATCATCCTTAAGAATTCTTTGCACATATAGAGCTCTAAATATTTGTTATTATTTTTTTTGACCATAGAATAGAAATACCACTAACACTCAGTTTAATACAGAATGTAATCAGGGTACAAAAAGATTACAATGCGGTTTAATGCTTGTGAATTTCAATTATCCTCTTTTGTGTTTTCTTTGTTCACCACTTTCCTTTATTCTTTAACAAACCAACAAACAGACGAACAAACCAAAAATCTGACCTGTAAAATCCCCATTGGAACCATTACTAAGACACAAACCTCTTTCTGGTACATGTTTTGTATTATTATCTATGTAAATAGGGCTGGATAGTTTTCCATTAAGCTACTGTCAATGCTGGATCAAAAGGTCATGATGCAAGAGTGAGCTCAGAAATCTGATGTGAAATCCAATGGGAATATGATGAGCCTCTCTTTGTCCTGTACCTCAGAGAGAACCATTTACAAGTTAATACATACAAAGGGCTGTGCTCTGAGGAGCAATGGGGCCGACGGTGCCACCGCTGGGTGTTTTGGCAGCTGCCAGCTGAACAGTAGAGGCAGGACGTGTTTAAGTTTCAGTCCACGTCTGGCTCCCAACAAAACCGATATACTGTAGAGACTTGGAAGCTCTTTCTGTTTCGTAGATTGTCTTATTAATCCTCTTTCTTCCTGCCAGGTATATTTCATATCTGCATAGTATTAAGATATGGGTTATCCGGATTACAAGAGCAGTGGACATTAAATGCTTTTCTAGCAATTGGATTTATCATTGCCTCCTCTGATTCTTTTGAAACACTTTTGAAATTGACAGTGACTCCCTCCTTTTAACAGGCTGGTGAATCTACACTTCTCTGAAGTGCAGGATCATTCCCATACATTCTTTTTTGTTTCTTTCTTCAGCATCTAAACCGTCTTCAACCCACAAGTATGGCATCCTTTCTTCATGATGAAGCCAGCTTTAAGTCTGACTTATCATGTTGTCAATTTAACAAATATAAACTTGATAGGAATCCAAAATATGTTATAAACTTTATCTTTAGTGATATAACTCAAAGTATTCTTATTGTATTCTTATTCTTTGAGAAATAAATACTGTTCATTTACATGTTAAATAATTGTGTTTTTTATTCCATGAAAGTCTATTTATATCATTGTAAATCACTGAAAATATCTTTCAGATGGGTTTCTCAGCTTGTCTCAAAATGATATATTGTGGTAATGCAAAAGATCTGTGCCAGTCCAAGACAAAAAATGTCAGATAATAATTGTCACCGTTGCTGTTTAGTATTTTTTCCAACCACCTGCAGAGAAGACGAATGTAATTTTTCGGGACATCTTGTCAACCTAGTGTGGATGTAGTCTTTGTCCATCTGCTGTCTTGTTCTGAGCATGTAGCTGTGGCTTAGTATCGACGGTGCAGGTTGTGCCGTGCACCAGGGCGCGGAGGCTTATAAGGGCCCATGATGGTATTTTAATATATATATATATTTTTAATAATCACGTGTCGTTACCTCGGTGAGTTCCCTCGGCACAAAGCACACACATTGTCTGGACTCAGGATGAGCACTTTATTCTATGACACACACTTAACTCCAAAAAAGTGTCCTTAAATTCCCATGTCATGCCCTGCGCTTCCGTGCAGTGCCATGCCCTGCGCTGCCGTACTCAGCTGCTCCGGTGCACCGACACGGCACAACGATACCACTTTTTCATGTCCGATCCGATACCGATCTTGCAACCTTGAGTACTGATACCAATCAGATACTAATCTGATACAATCTTTTCTCCACTCGTAAAATAATATAATAATAATGCATTGTTCAGGATGCACTTTGCTTAACCAAGAAATTACGATGGTGTTGATCTACTCTCTCGTATTATGTATGAGTTTTAAAACTAAATAAACGCCATAGTAAATTGTTTCGGGTCACAAGTGAAGTTCCACAGTTGCAGCGCTCTGCAGCCAGACCTGCAGCTGACATGAAACAAAGGATTAAGACAAGGTTCAAGCTCATTAAAGTTGATCCCGATCAGTTAAAAATGCCTTGATCGGCCTGATACCGGGACATCCCTAATTTTTACTCCCAAGTTAAATAATCGGATAATACATTAACATGGCTTAGGTGCTTGGTTTAGTTTGTCCACTGCTCTAATCAAGTGAAGTCTGGTTTATAGAGGGTGCCTGTTTTTCATATTTGCTAGGTGTGAACTTGTAAACCTTCCAAAGAAGCAACATAACATCAGGACTTACCCTCCAGTATTTGTTGCCTTTCTCTCTCGCCAAATGCACAGATGAATTAGCATGTTGTTTAATGTCCCTCCACTCTGTCTCTGTTTCTTCTAGTTTGGACGGACGGAGGTGATTGATAACACACTGAACCCCGACTTCGTGAGGAAGTTTGTTCTTGATTTCTTCTTTGAAGAGAAACAGAATCTTCGCTTTGATGTGTAAGTGGGGATGTCTCTGCCTTCTCTCTATATAGCGCCGCTGTCTCTTTGTTATAGCAGAGACTTCAATCAAGCCTCCACCTATCCTGGCCTGCTGACTCAATCCCACTAGGTTTACAATCCGCCAGTCAATGCTGATTACAACAAGTATTTTGACTGGATTACTCTCATCAAAGTGTTAGATAGTTAATCATCAGTATCAGATAGTATGGCTCAAATTACTCTTGGCTCCTTGGGTCAACACCAAGAAAAAACACTAAACAAAAAGACAGAAAATAATTTCATTGCTGGCTGCCTAAAAATCACAAAGAGCTGAAAAGTTCTTCAGTTCCTTTTTCACATTGTCTGTTTAAATAACTTCATATTTCTTACATTCATTAGAGATTGGAGATGACACAAAAATGTCAGGTGGTATCATTCCTTGAAGTTTGGTCACTTCGTAGAAATGTCTTTTGGGCAGAAAATGCAGTCTTCGATTTCTCCATGTTTGATAATTAGCCTAAAAGTTAGGATGGAAATGTTGCTTGTATCTATCATCAGGGGTCAGACCCATCCACCCCAGGGTGTGACATCCTCCTACACAGAAACTCTCATTAACTCTCTGTAACATCAGGATTTGAACCTTTAGGTTAATTAAAAATTCAAGCCTAAATTATAACCAGATGATTATAATCATCTCTGTGGCTTTGATGGTCTACGTTTGGTAAATTTTCATGAGTCCATGTTGTTAAGGGTCAGATCATATGTGCTGATGAACAAGTATGTCCCTTTTTAACTTTGATAACAATTTGGCTGTATAACACTGTCAGTCTCTACGATGGCGTATTAGGGCCATTGTAGAAAAAGATTCTAAATTCTGACATCAAAGTCGTAAATTTACTTAAAAAAGCCCTTGGATATTCTCTGAGATTTAAGTGGTAAATTTGTGGGAAAAAATAGCAAAACTAAGAACAAAAACCTAACAAATCTATGAGATCTGCAAATAGTCAATTGTTACAAACAAGTTAAAACGAAAGTTGTCTGTATGTAGTCTAACAGTTTTTCTTACTTTGCCACAAATCTTGGAATTTGGCAAAGTTGTGTAAATGTAGCTGCTGGCGGAAACAAACCAGCCCCTGTCTATACCAAAGTTAAATCCACATGGCTAATTATTATGCAATGATGTCATCGGACCTTGTATGCGTTCTTCATTATTTCTAAATCAGTATTTTGATGTCTGGAATATGATTTATTTTATTGACAGTAGCTCAGGGAAATGTCCAGCCCCCGGGCACTGAGGTTTCTGAAAGGTGATCCTGAAGTGATAGTTCCTTAAAAAACAACACACAATTTTTCCGACTGTTTTTTCTTGTAAATTTGCGACTTTAATCTCAGAGAATATCAGAGTTTTTCTCGGAAATTCACCACTTTAATGTCAGAAATGTATAAATGTAAAACTGTAATGAAAGTTTTTTTTTCTTGGTTTATTACCTCTGTAATTGTTTTTTTTCTACAATTGCCCTAATACGCCATCGTAAGTCCCTAAACCTGATACCTAAAGTTATTTTGTAAATGTTAATACTCCACAGAAGATTCGATGATCCCCGACACCATGAGGTCGGCGTTTGTTGGACTGAGGGAAACATCTTGATAACAACTGCATGGATTGCAATTTGGCATGTGCATTCATGTTCCCCTCAAGATGAACTGCAATGGCATTGGTTGATCCTCTGACTTTTCATCTGTTGCCACCATCAGGTCAAACATTGCTACAGTATTTGTCGAATGAGTTTTTCTCTTGGGACAATCCTACCTCATAACTTCCATGTACCTCAGAATTAAATATATGTTTAGTAATATTAACTCTTGCTAACTAATGACATTCCCATCAGCCTTAGCTGTATTTTTTAAATCAATAGGTGAAATTTCAACACATTTCTACATCAAATCCTATGACACGGGTGCATAATGCAGGACTCCCATGAATACGATCCATCACCTATAAATCTAGCTTAAGCATTGCCGTTGGGAGCATGAAAGCATGGTGACAGCAGCATTTAGCTGTATAGCTTGTCAGACCTGCTAGCATGGCTTTAGACTCTGTTGCACTCAAAAACGTTTTTATTTCCTCACTGTGGCAGATCAAGAATAGCTTGCCTCTCCCTCATTGTTACACCAGCCTTGAGGAAGGTAATTAAACCTCAACTGCTCCAGCATGATTCTGTCTTTGATTCACAGACTCGAATAACAAAAAATTCTGGGACACAGGTCAATTACGATAAGCAGTACGTGGCACTGATCCTACTACTCCAGTTAGGTGACGTTATTCAAGGCTAAAATCAAATCTCAAATTAAGGAAAACCATCAATGTATTAACATGATGGAAAAAATGGTGATGGACAGACACTGGACAATGGAAATGGAGAGTTTGGAGGGAATTGGAAAGCACATTACAGGTATGTGCTCTTTGAACAGCCCTGTGTTTATACGTTTGGTTGATAAAAACCATCCAGTCATCATTCATGTGCTGAATGTGTTTCCAAATGTTCCATCTCCAATCAGTTTTTTTTGTGCGCATAAAAACAGCTGGAAACAACTAAAGTTTGTTTAGTTTCAAACTAAAACTCTTCCTTTCCATGTGAAGTCATTAACAGAAGAGAGTGCAGGTAGACAAACACAACCAGGAGGGAAAACTTTGACTTTCATCATCTTCATTCTTTCCACACGGATTAATGACCCAGGGGGTTCAAAGAAAACACTCAGTATGGGTCCAGTTAGAGGAGGAGGCCAAAGAGACCTCGGACCATCTCTGTGGGGTCATTAACATTGAAAATCAACAACACTAGGTGGAGGCATTGATCGAACCAATCCCATTCTTCAGTCAATACCTACAGATGCTGCATTCTGAACTAATATGTTAATTAGGAAGCTACACATTTGACATGTGTGTAGACCGAAAGTTGAATCAAGAGATTATTAACTGAGGTGTATACTTATATGTATATATGTGTGTGCAGACATGTATATATATATATATATATATATCCCTGATCTATATACACACGTATACATATATAAATATACACCTCTGTAATAATCTTCCTATATATATCTCAATGCAAAGACTGAAAACAGCAGTGAACTGACTCCACTAACATAGCCTGACATATTGTATTCCTCTGTGCCACAGGGCTCCATTGTTGTCCAGCAGCTACTGTACAGTATACACTTCACTACCATTAACACAAACTTATATTACTCACTTGAGGACCAACTGTGGATCGATCTGCCAGTGCAAATACAGCTGCAGTTGTACCTAACAAATTCAATATTTAGTCCTATTTGAGTAACATTTGCTAAAATGACACGTCCCAATAATTGGGCAGTTTCTGAGCTATTCTTTAAAACATTAAATAGAAGACTGTTATCAAGCTGGCCACGATCCTGATCTCAGGCCTTTCACATTCTGTATCTTCCATTATATGCAGTGTTGGTTAAATATGAATCTGGCACACAGAAAAAACATGATTGCTGCTGCCAAAATATTTGATACGCTGCTTTTTGCCAACGGGAAAAGTTAGAGTCGCAGCTTTGCAAATCCTTGCATTTTACCTGTCACTTGCAGCCAGATCATTTATTACATTCACACACACTAGTGTCTAGTGGACAAAGCACAGCAGCGCTCAGCAAATGAAGGGCTGGTATTTGATTGTTATTTATTTTAGCCAATACCAATCCATCAAAATATGCCTGGATCAACCCTGATGCAGATATATAGTTATCTGGGCACAAATCTCTTAATAGATCTATGATATATTTGTGATTTGTCTTTGAAGAAGTACATTTTCAATATCTACCAATCGGCCACAGACAGGAAGCTGGAAAGCTTTTAATTGTGTGTAAATGGTAAATGGATTTTAGTTTATATAGCTCTTTTCTAGACCAATCACAGTGCTTTCCAATACACACATTCACCTATTCACACACATCCATGCAGTGCTTTTATACACAGAGCTTTTTCTATCACACATCATTACAGCCAACAGGGCCAATTTTAGGGTTGAGTCTTGCTTAGGGACCAGGGGTGTGAATCTTCACTGGTCTCACGATTCGATTCAATTACGATTATCCTGTCAATGATTCGATTCGATTTGATATCCCGATGCATATCATTGCGTTGCCCTCTCAATTTTCTATTTTACTGAACATGGCTACATTTTCATCAGTTAATACAAGCAGTCAGACTCTAAGCACTCCCTTTCTTCTTTTATTTTATCCAAGAAAGGACACTTCTTGAATGTGGAAAAAAACCCTCAACAACAATTAAGTCTGAACACAGCAGACAACAGGAGTATTTACAACAGTAAATATTAAAATGTTAGTTTATATAGTGCACTTATTCATAAAAGAAAATATTTAAATGTTAAAATAAATGTCTTAACATTAAATTAAATTATAAATCAAAATAAATAGAGGCTAAGCTTACCATCTACATTATTAGTGTGAAAATGGTCATCAAAACAAAACATAAATCCTTATGTTTTGGAAAGGTGCAATAAATTACAGTACTGCTGTAACCTGTATACTACGAAACATCACAGGACAAGAGCACTTCCTGATTGTGACTAACATTACAATGAATATGGAACACAAAAGTACAGGTAGCATTGAATAGGGGTGTGAATCTTCACTGGTCTCACGATTCGATTTGATTACGATTTTCCTGTCAACGATACCCTTCAATTCGAGTGATTTTAAGTTGAGGTTTTATTCTGAAGGGCAGAACAGAAGTAGAGAGTGGATGCGCTGTAGTGTTTGACGGTGATAAATAAATTTGTTGTTGTTGTTCCTTCTTGGATCACGCTGGTTCATACGACGGTCTCCGTGTCATTATTTTGTATAAATGATACAGTACAGACGTGACAATAAAAGCTCGGTTACAGCATCAATTCTTGGCTGAGCTGCGTCCGCTATTTCCTTGACAGGCGCTACTACGGGAAGTAATTTTGAACTCTAAAACTTTATTGTCCGGCTGGACAAGTAACGGCAGTAATCTATTATCGATTATTGTCATTCACTGCATCGATGCAGCATCGTCCACTTCCGCATCGGGATGCATCGTAGAAACGATTAATTTCAGCCGCCCCCGTGAACATGTATATTTGTTCTGTTGATCAATAACAAACCTTTTCTACACTTTTGACCTTTGAAGTAACTGACAGAGGGAACCATTGTTGCTGGCTTGCACCTGCCATTGGCTCATAAGGTAATATATTGTAGTTCATCGACTAGCCCTGTAATTAGCTGTTTCGTCACCAGGCCTGTAGCACCTTTATTGGGGGGAAACGACCTAATCTCTTTCACATTTTAAAATTGAATGGGGAAAGGGAATAAGCTTGAAATTAATTCAGATATCAGAAAATCAACTGCATTGTTATTCTGGCTGTGTCCAAGTTTTTCATGGCACTGAGTGTTGAGTTTGAAGCTCTGCTCCCCTGGGACAGCAGCCGCCCCGCTTAGTGAGGAGTCTTAATCTCCTGAAAATGTAAATAATTAATTCTAAATTATTCAGCAAAATATAACACACACACACACACACACACACACACACACATACTCTCTTCAGAGCCTTGTATGTTGTGCATCACTGGTTTTGTTAGACACCACAGACGCTTCCTGAATCACTGTCCTTCACACTGTGCAAAACTCCCACTGAATCCATACAGACATTATATTCAGGGATTTCACTGTTAAGGTGGAAATAATTGATTCTCTCTGCCAAGGAGGTTGTTTTTTTTTATCAGCAGGATTACATCAACTTAATGAACTGGTTTACATCAAACTTGGTGGAGGGATGGTGCCTGGGAAGAGCCCATGAAATGTTGGTGCAGCTATGGATTAAGTTCCAGGATTTTTTTTTTTACTTCCTTTAATGTTGAAAACAGATTTGTTATTTGCAGGGAATAGAGCACTGATCTAGATTTTCCCTTGTTTAGGACTATGTTTTATAACAAATAAATAATTAAGTTTATCAGACCACTTCCTTTTTTCTTTTACATTTCTACTATAGGAACTAGTAGAAACTCAACTAATCATGAGTAAGATTGTTCGTCCTTGGTGGAGGTAGGTGTTCTACATTCGACCAAAGTAACAATTCAGAATTTTTAATGGTGTTGATACCTAATGTTGAGCAGGGAACACTGATTAATCATTAGAAGCTTATAAAATACAACACTTTTTTTCTTCCTTGATGAAAGCTTTTTTATAAAGAACTTAGGTGCAACTTTTGTAGAAAAACTTAAGCAAAAAAAAACTTAAGATGTTTGAATCGTAGATCGAAGGGGCAGTAAGGAATTTTGAAGAAAGCTTGTTTTCTCGTTGTTGTTGTGATTTTGTGGTTTGTTGTGAACCTGCGACCTCGGGTGTGGGAGACCGACTCGCTAACCACTAGGCCAAAAGCCCTGAGTTGCAGCACCACCCAGCTTGTCTCTTAGCATGTCAATGCTTGATGTTTACAAACTGCACTCACAGTGTTGTTGGTGCGACCCAAGCTATTTGTTTTTCAATTTACAGAGCCAGAGGCCTGTACTACGAAGCAAGGATTTTAGAAAACTCTTCTGCTCTGCACCTGCAATTTTTACACTCATTTAAGATGCTCATTTGAAATACAGTAAAAAAAGAGACATTTATCATTGATTTGATTCTAATCTGCAGGTCTTTATGTGACATGTAAAACCTACAGTAGCACCTAGACTAGAAATATGGAAGTTCAATGTAGTTCAGCTTCTGTGCTGCATCACTGAATTGTGACTTTTTGTTCTTACTTTCCTTTAGCTTTTTGATCCATGTTTACATAGAGCAACACAGAGGTGGAACCTTTTTATAGTTGGATAAAGACTGAAGCTGAATGAAGATTTGATCAAAGCAGCTTCAGGTGCATTACAGATTCATACTTAAACAAGTCATTTCTAACAGTTGGGAACAGATGTTTTCCTTTTGTTTAGCTCAGTTACACCAATAGCGTTTGAGTATTTGTGTGAGATATGAAGTAAATACTTAACACACCAGAGTCATACTCATACAGTCTAACAGCTTTATGGAGAATATCTTTATTCATACCAGTGAGTTACTGGCTGATTTCAGAAGTGGAGACGTGTAGACTACAATTCAAGTATACTAATTGTTTTCAGATATTGTAGCCCGTGTGTCCTTACATCTCAATCATATTAGCTACTAATTAAGATTCTAGATTAAATATGAATTTAAAAAAAAACTTTTCTCATGAATTTACTCGGCTGACAATCTGTTGTTAGCAAGCTTCCAGGACTCTGCTGCTGCCACAGAGTCACATTTCACCATTAAAGCTTATTTAAACTCTCGTATCTCCTCAGAATCACTGTGCACTCTTCCTTTGAGAAATACGCTGCACGGATCCTGCACTGCTGAACACGCCCCCTTTTACCCACTTACTCCGGGTCAGTTAACGCCGACTTGACAGACGAACATCATAACCACCTTCGTAATACCGTTTACCTCAAAGTCAGGCAGCCCGATTTTGTCAACCTTGAAGTTTGTTGTTAACCCCGCGTTGAATCGGAGTAGGTTAACCGCACAAAGCTGGATATCAACTGTCTTAGTCAACCCTGGGTTTTCCTGTCCAGTTACGAGCCATTCATGTGAAAGAGGTGGAGTCAGTAATTACAAGTGACATCCTCAGAACCATAAATAAAGTTTTAAATATTAAACGAAAAAAGAAACGCTGATACGTGCAGGTCGATTTGGTTTAAGTGACATGTAAAAGTGACATTCCACAAAGGGAAATGAAAATATAATGTCAAATAACTAAAATAAAAAAAGACTTACACCTGTGAAAAAGATCTGACCCGAAATCCTGTAATGATGGACGTTATCTTACATTTGGATGTTTTATGTGTGAAGTGTTTATGACGAAGCATATCTTAGAGAAATGTGGTGATTATTGATCGCTGCTTTAGTGCATTAAGTGACGTTAGGCCTTTTCACGTTAAACTTTGAAGTTATGTCAGACTGTCTGCTGCTGAAGCGGAGCAGAGAAGACATTGTGTGTGATGAAGTATCAGGACAGCCCTCACACAATCTTAATCTGGGTCACTGAGTCATTTTAAACCCTGAAACTCATTCACAAGTTGAGGCAGTGGAGTATGCAGGAGACAGATAATAACACTGCAAAATAAACAGTCCCGATGACCCATCTGCCAGGCCATCCTAAAAGTCAAAGTTAAGTAGTTGATTCTTTGCTGACCAGATATGAATGGACAATATTACTGGCAGGGATTTTTAGAAACAGGAAACAGCCAAAGTGAAGTGGTTGGATGACAAACCGCAGGAATAAATGTGTAAATCAAGAAACCGGAAACCTGTAGCTGGTATAGGGTTCCATTCCAGGTCATGCGTGTCATTATTCTGCCACAAAAATTCATGAACTCTTGTTTCTAGTGGCCTTTTGTTTGATTGCTATTCCTTGTGCATCTGTTGTTTTGGTTTCTTGATCCCTTGTCGTTGTTTCCTGTTTTGTTTTGTAGTGCCTTTTTTTGTCTAGCTTTTAGTTAAGTTACCTTTGTTATCCCCTGTGTTTTGTATCATCTTGAGTTTGTTATTTCCTGTTATTTTGATGTCGTTCCACATGTCTCTGCAGCTGTTCCTAATGTGTCTCACCTGTCTTCAATCTTCCCTTGTGTACGTAGCCTCTGTGCTCCCAGTCCTCTTTGTCAGTTCGTTTGGTTAGTTCCCTGTGTCTCCCGGTCTGTTATTATACCTGTGCGTAAGTTACTGGTGTTTTTGGTTCCCAGTGTTTTTTCTTCATGGATTTCTTTTGTTAGATGTTTCCTACCTGAAAGACTGTGAGTCTCCTTTTTGTATTCTTTAATTAAAACAGTTTTTTCTGTTGATTTCGGTCCTGCTCTGTTAAATCCTGATAATGTGAAAATAATGTAAAACTTCCAAAACACCATTAAGATAAAATTCCTTTTACTGACCAACAGATCAACAACAGTTGGTCACATATGGCGTAAGATTTGTGTCATATCTCGCGAGTGCGATAAAACATGCTCAACAAGCAAATTATATAATTTCACACGCCAAAATATTAGTCTTTGCGCACCAATACAACAATCAAAAGTTGTACAGGCAGCTGTGCGCGTGAAACTGGCACCTGCGTGTATAAAACAGAGCAGCCACCACGCACCCACGAGTTTCTGCTTTGCGAGCGGTGGAAGGCATATACACGCTCTGCAGGTAACTGCTCTTGAAGTCGAATTCTGCTCGCGCAGATTAAACTGTCTTTTGACATTTTGGTGTGGAAACCAAGGGAAGCACTGGTTGTCCTATGATTGGTCAGTTGCTTTCAACACGGTCACACCCACACGTGTCCTTGTGCCTTGATTGACAGCTATCGTTATAGGAAGGTCAGAGTTTTTTAAATAATATATAAACTTTATTTAAATGACCATGTTACAAAAACACATACAAAGAAAATGCTCACATACGGCAACTGATATTTTGTTTTTACATAACAAGTGAACTACCTCCTACAGAAATGTGTAAATGTTAATATTAATATGACAGCTTGAAAAACGTTTTAACCTAAACACATATTATTAAGGTACCATATAATATTAAAACCACATCAGTAAAATTAATAACAATAGTTTAACAAAAAAGACAAAAAGACAATAAATTTAAAAAAAAAACAGCAAATAGTGAAATATAACACGGGGCTAAAATAAGTCAGACATAAGTATGTTGAAATTTCTGACATGGCTATTTTTTAATCTGTTCAATGGATTTTTTTTTAGTAAAGAAATTTCATTTTTTAATACAGTCCATAATGGGGGTGTTTTGGCATATCAGGATTTGGCAATGAAGATGTTATGATTAAAATTCCTTTTTTGTTGTCTAGAATTACACTTAATTGAATGTTTTTAAAAGAAAAGAAATCTATGTTAATGGATTCGGATTTGAGATGATCATGCAAGTATCTCCATAATATTTGAATAGCTTCACAAGAATAAAATAGATGTTCAGTCGTTTCCACATTAGTGTGTCTTCCTGTTCTTCCTCTAACGATAGTTGTCAATCAAGGTATGAGGATGAGTGTGGCTGTTACCGTGTTGAAAGCAAGTGTCCATTCATAAGAAGGCCAGTGCCTCCATTGGTTTCCACCCCAAGATGTCAAAAGTCAGTTTCATCCGCGCGAGCAGAAATCAACTTTAAGAACAGAGTTTACCTGGCGTGTATGGCACGCCAGGTAAATGCCAGGCATACACGCGCTGGTAGGCGTGTATGCCTACCAGCGCTCGTAAAGCAGACACTCGGTGTGTGGTGGCTGCTAAGTGCGCGTGCTGCTCATTTCTATACCCGCAGGGGGCAGTTTCACATGCGCAGCTGCCTGTACAACTCTCGATTGTCGTATTGGTGCGCGAAGACTAATATTTGCGTGTGTGGAATTATATAATTTGCTCATTGATCATGTTTTATCATGCTCGCGGGATATGACATAAATCTGACGCCATAGTCACTCTGCTGACATAGCCTGACATTCCTACACACCAGAACTTTTGAAAACACCACCTAAAAATGGGCGTTGAGCCGTTTCCAGGGTGGACCAGATATGGATTGTAATCGCAGGAGGATGCCGTGGTCTCCCTGATGTTGGCTTGTGAGAGAGGATTCCAATCAAAGGGAGCATTCCACTGGAGGATATAAATTATTTATCTCCCATCTCTCCGCCTAGGTTATTTTTAGCCCACTGAATTACAATAGATACGTAGATGTGGAGTAAATAGTGGGGTCCAAAAGTCTAAGACTTCTTTCCCATTTACTTGAATGAATATTTATTCCACATTGCATGGGAGATGAATGGCCTGAAGTGATGAAATGTGACAACAAAAGAGATTTGTGTGTTGAAGGTTGTAATCCACAATGAATTTTTGTCCATTCGAAAAAAAAGTTTGTTCATAGTCCTCCACTCACCACAGCTTCAAACGCGTCCATCTTGCAGCCTATTACGGAGCCAGCTTTCTTGATCAGTTTGTTCAATCTGTTTGTGTCGCTGGCTCTGATGCTGCTCCCCCAGCAGACCACAGTGAACAACAGTACACTGGCAACAACAGACTGATAGAACATCTCCAACATCCTGCTGCACACATTGAGGGATCTCAGCTTCCTCAGGAAGTAGAGTCTGCTCATCCCCTTCTTGTACACAGTCAGGCTGTTGGTTTTCCAGTTCAGTCCGTTGTCGATGTTGACTCCCAGGTACTTGTAGTCCTCCACTGTCTCCATCTCCTCGCCCAGAATGAAAAAGGGCTTTGAGGCAGTTCTCTTCCTCCTGAAGTCGATCACCATCTCTCTGGTCTTGTCCACATTCAGCGACAGGGGATTTGTTCCCGCCCACATAATCCTCCTGACAGACAGACAAACAAACAATAAGACAGACAGACAGACACACAAACAAACACAAGAGTCACACACAATACTTGATAGAGGGACCGATCATTCTATTGAAGTTTTTGGTGTTTTCGATAAATTTCTAATACAATATGTTACACACACCAACAGCTTCTGCCATCGATTTTCTCTTTCAGCTACAAAGAGCAGTTTTTAGCTTGAAAGAAAAAAAGTCATTATGTCATAATTAATATAGCAATTTCATCTACTAATATCATAAATATTGTTTAGTGATCCAGACCAGATGATCAAACTTCGAAACTGATTGTCCTCTGAGACCGTTCCTCTTCTCTGATTTGTTCTCTGGTCAAGAACCAGAACAAATAAACAGTATGAGTGACCATTATGTTAGAAATTATGTTTGATAGTGAGGAAGCTGCCCCAGCAACTAAACCTGTAGTGTTGTGAGCTTATTGAAGACCCACTAGTCCAGTCCTGTGGAGAACTGAACAAATACCAGCCATCTTAAAAGAAAATAAACCTTTAGCTGTGAGCATTCATTCCATCATTCTGAGAGCACAGATGTTGCAATCATTGGTTATGGTAAAGAAATGTAATTAAGGCTGTTCTACATTTTGTTTCTGCACCCTAATGAATCATACCTTAACGTAACGTGCAGTGGTGTGGATTTAGGCTTTACAGTGCCCTGCACTCTGCTGTTTCTAGGTTTTAATCTTGAAGGCCTCATCCACTATGCAAGCTAAATATGTAAATCACATATTGTCCACTCTCACATTTTGATAGGCTTCGTTAAATTAATCCCTTTATGTCTTTTTTTACAGCCAATATACATGTAAATAAACAATCTTCACTAAAATGTAGTGAGAAACACTTTAACACTTTTATTTTTTCGAAACATTAAAAATGCAATTAATACTGACTGAGTCTATGTTACGAAGCTATTTAAATTTTAACGACTATAAGTGTGTTTTCCCCTCGAGTTCTAAAGGTCAAACCAAAGTACCAACATTTTTCTAATGCAGGGTGTGTTTGTGAGTCCCGTCATGCTTCAGTGTTGTATCAGCCTCTCCTCTGACCATGCATAACCCTGGTCAGAGGAGCCATGCATAAGTCATCACAGCACTGCACGACTGAGGGGTGAAGTGTGGAAGAGCAGAAAGGGATAAACATTGAGAGCAGGACAGAAACGTGAGGTGAAACATCAGAGGAGATACCGTGATACACATTTTGGAGGAAATGTAATTGCTGGATGACTTTCCTCCTTCCTACATTTACTGGATAAGATTCATTGATACATGTTGTATAAGCAGCCTGCTTGTTGAAATTCCAAAAGAGAGAGATCAAGAATTTCAAATTGCAACAAAATCTCACACTTTGCAAACAGAGCAGAGTTGAGCACTGCGTGGGGTTTTCTTAATCCTACTCTTGCCCTCTCATGCTGGATTCCTGACCATTACCACCCACTCCCGCAATGTTTTGTCCACTTCTGCCCGCTGTTTTTTTCTGTTTTTGACTCACTCCCTTTGAAGGGAGCCACAAAAAACATCCTAGAAACAAGACCAAAGTTGTTGTTGTTTAATGGAGGGTGCTTGATATGAACGATGTTTTGTGTTAATCCTCAATCAAGGAACCTGTAGTTTATCTTTTGACTGCCTGCCTCCACATACACGTTTTAACGTTACCTGAAGGCCACCGTTGTCACGTGTTGAAAGAGCAGGACAGTCTCAAAAGGCAAAAACAACAAAACCACTGTAGAGAATACAAAACAAAAGAAACCAGGAGAGACAGGAACGGATTGGTGCAATCCTCACAGACATCATCACGGACTGGAACAGAACAGACAGGTTGCAAACAGGACTAACTGACAGAGGACTGGGAGCACAGAGACTAAATACACACAAGGGCTGTGTCCCAATTCAGGGGCTGTATTTGTTGACAGCTTGCGTCACAGCGTCACGCCTAGCCTGTCCCAATTCGTCAGCTCCTTCAAATGCGGCAAACAAATGCGCTCTTCAAGCCCCGCGCAACGAAGGATACACTGGAAGGATCTTACCCGGCCCAGGCTATCCCAGGATTCATTGCGCGCCGGCTTCGAAGGGAAGTAATTGCGGCTGACTATTTTTTACTTTAACTTTTAATTTGTAAGTATAGGGCTTCAAAAATATATTGCTGTTAAAATAGTTTTGTGTTAAGTTATGTGACAGTCGCGGAGCTGCTGTATCAGACGCATGAATATTCCCAGCACATTAGAAACGTAATGTAATAATGCGTTTATGACTAGTAAACCAGACCGTGAAGTAAAACTGACTGTTGTGTTTTGTTTCAGACTCCTCACTTCATAAACTGGGCTGTTTTAAAGAAAAGAGAAGAAAAACTGTTCAATTAACAGTAGCCAGATATTAATTTCTGTCTTTCACATTTTCTCATTCTTTGCAATATAACTATGTATGGTAGTGTATATGAATACATGTTGATATGTGTGTATATGTACATATTTATTCTTATTATTGTTTTACTGTACATCCATACAACAATTTACGTATTAGTCATATTTTTAAACAGACAACTGCACATTTTAGCCTATTTTCCAATATTAATGTATTTAGCTTAGTATGTAGCTCTTTTCTATTTTTATTTCATTTTTTTTGCTATGTTTTAATATCCACCTCTTCTCTGATGCCGTTGACTCTTTCTGCTGCTGTAACAAGTGGATTTCCCCAGTGTGGGATTAATAAAGTCTAATTTTATCCTAATGCTCATTGTGCAGTAAAATGGTCCCTGTCAGTGTTTTAATATATATATATATAGTTTTTTTCAAATAATATTATTTATACATTCATGAGTATGTTGCAATTTACTGGTACTGGTGTTTAGAAGTTTAGCTGAACTACTTTCTATTCTGTTGGTACTTAATCCTACAGCAATGCAACATTTTCTATAAAATCATCAAATTTAGACCAATACATTACATACACAGATATGTGGCTTTTAGTGGACATGAAAGTTAAGAAAAATTGTAATCTGACTACATTTGCCTCAGAGATGTAGTGTAATAGAAGTATAACTTTGCATTAATCAGAAAATACTAATGTAAATGTACAAGAACCTTAAATTTGTAGTTAAATATTAGATATGTAATTATATCATCAAAGTGAAATGATATAAATCATACATTAATAAACTGTTGTTAATTTATTTTATAAAGATTAACCAGTCTATTTTAGCCATGCTCTCCTCTTAAGGCTATATGTAATACCTAATCAAGTCAGTTGGTGGCGATAATGCGATTCGCCAGTGAAACAGGAAGAAGAAGAAGAGGAAGGAAATCCACCGTAGACCGGTCTCATTTTCGTTCGCCTGTCGCGGTGTACGGGGCCGATGAAGGAGTAGCGCCTCCGTCGGCCGCGTGGGCTACATCCTCAAAGGTGAAGACAATCCCTGGGGGCATGAGACAGGAAAAAGTAAAGTGAACAAAACAAGACACAGGAAAAGGAAGTGAAGTAACATGAGGACAGGAGCTATAAAGTAAAACAGGAAAAAGCAAACAAATTTCAAGGAACACAAGGAACTTAACAGAGGTACACAAGGAAATTTAAATGAATAAATCAAAGTCCATAGAAGTAATTAAAACATGAATAACAGTACACTGAGACTCAAGACAAGACTTTACAAGCGCCAACAGAGTTCAAGGGGGTAGAATCATGACAACCGTAAGTTCTTCCACATGCTTTGAAGGAGAGGATGGGGAGGGGTTTTCAGTTGGTTGCAATCTGTAACTTCCCCACCAGATGCCACTAAATCAAACAAACCAAACCTTTACCGTTAATAGTTAGGACATCTGTACAATTGTGTCTTTTGTTAGGTTATAATCGTGTGTATTTTGAATTCTGCTGTTTTGTTCAATTACAGGTACAATGTGGATACCAGGAGCTCCAACCTCTCTAAACATGTAAGCAGTCTTTAACAGGTCCCATCAACATGTTCAACAATGACATGGTATGGAATCTTGAAGCTGACAAAATCAAATCAAAAAAACAAACAAATCAATACTCAAATGAATAATGCTGTTTGTTCAACAATTGAAATAAAATAAAGCTTGATAGTTCAATCAGCTGGTTAATATTTTTTACATACATTTTTTCTATCAATCAAATGAGATTTTAAACTCCCTGTACACCTCTACTCCAATTTGCTAATTTACATTCCCAACTCATTGGGCCTTATGCAAGAACATGTTCGTATTCTTATCCTACATTTCTCCTACATCTGTTCGTACCGTGAGTTTGTAGGAACAGGTGCCACGTTGGATTCATCAAACGCTACTATTGTCAGAAAAGTGTGTAAATTGCGTGCGTGAACAAGATGAATGTCACCTGTGCATATTTGACGAGCGTGCAAAATTAGTATTACAAATTAGCAAAATCAATGCCCCCCAAATACCATATAAGGTTTTATTTCCTGCCTCATGTCAGGAAGAGTTCATTAATGAAAACGGCATTAAAGAGAAAATAGAAGAAGATTACTAGATCGGAGATTGAAGTCCTGGTTTCGCAGATCCAGAAAGTGTATATTTTAGCAGCATCAGCAGGAGTTTAGTGACAGACTAAAGCAGAGCGGTTTATACCGAGTCACCTGTGTTTATATTATACAATATGCAGCTAAAATTATTTGATGTGTCTTCTCTGGCGTGTGGAGCAGTTTTAATACCAGTTGGGTTAAGGCACATCCACCTGCACTCACAACACCAACTGTGCGCTTTACCACAGCACAAGTGTGCACATAATAAGAAATCCCAAAGTACGAAGAAAATGGTGAATGTGGGAAGTTCTCCTAAATCACTCGTTCGCATGATTTAAGAAAAAATCTGTTCGTATGAACAGTTCTTGCATGCGGTCCAATGTTTCCTTTTGTTTTGACCTTTGTCATAGAAATAACAGATAACACAGAAAACAAAAGCCTCCAGCTAATTTTCAAAAAAACCCTCTGGTAGCTCAAACACAGTGATCACTTACCCCTCAGCTCGCCACTATGCTGACTTTAAGAGTACAACAGAATGCAAGTGAAGTATTAGGATTGAACTTAGAATCCTGCAAATTACTTTTATTAGGTTATTAGAAAAAGGTCTTCTGTTCAGAGTACAGAATCCGTGGTGACTGAGGTTTAAACAACAGCCTCCCTTGTGTTTAAATCTCATATCAAGACATTTCTTTTCTTTTAGGCTTATTTTTGATGCTCACTTGCCTTGATTTGATTTGCTTCATGTAGCTTATCAAATAATAACATACATCTTCTTATTTTATATTTAATATAAATGTTACTTTGGGAAAATTGCAACAGTGCTTAGACAAAAACAAAATTATATTGTACGATATTATTATAATAATGTTTGATTTATTTGACTCATATTTGACATATTTTGGTTGGGGACTTCATTACTTTGGTAGGCTTAATCATATATTAATCAAATGGAATTTATAATATAAGAAAAAAGTTTGTTAAAAAAACCAATTTACATCAAGAGGATGAGTTGGGCTTTAAATGACTTACATCAGTTGTTTAAAGTGATATTTCATGATAGAAGTATTCTACATCATCCCAGAACAAATCACTGTACTGTGCAGCTAAAACAATGATTCCCTCCCTGTATTTATGAGGAATGTTGTGAAGTCTTTACCTCTGTCACATTGAAAAAGTAATCAATGGGTTTTTTAATAACAACTTGAGATGTTTTCATTGTGTTTTACCAGCTTTTCCTCTAACTTGTGTCTGCCTTTCCTTCCTGACTCCTTTGCCTGGATGAGCAGAAGGTAGGCTTATGTCATGTTGCGTCCCTTTATTTCATTTCTCCTTGTGGTCTGCTTGACACCTCCAAGTCCTGGCTGTGGTGTTAGCACCATGTGAAGCATACAGCTGGGTGACCTTTCATTGTGTTTCTGTCTTTGGCTGCTTAAATGCTCTGAAAGTGATTTAAAAGGGAAGGAAGTCACACTGTAAACAAATGGTGGGTTTACTGCCTCAGAGAATGGTAAACTTAATGGAGCAATTTTTCTGGATTTAACTAAGGCCTTTGACATTGTTGACCACTACTTACTCATTTGTACTTCTAGTGCCAATAGTTGTGAAATTCAGAACTCCCTACAACACAAGTTTGACTCCATTCAGAATTAGTTCTCATTCAACAAACTTCTGTTAAACAAAAATAAATCATGCAGTATGTTGTTTGGTACCAGTCAAGCACTTGGTGACTCTGCATGTTTGACTATTTCTTTTAATGACGGTTTACCCCTTGAGTATATGACTTCCTTTAAATACTTAAGTCTTTGGGTTGATCCACTGCTTTCTTTCAAAAAACATATTGAGAGCACTGTCAACAAATTAAGCCGGGTATACTTCATTGTTCCATAAATTGTTTTACTTTTCAGATGAGGAAAAGAATAGTTTCACAGTTGTTATTGCCTATATTGGACTATGCTGACATTGTCTACCAAAACACATTTGACGTACATCTTCAACCTCTCAATATTATTTACAACAGCATCTGCAGATTCTTCCTAAGGTGTCCTTATCAAACTCATCACTGCTCCTAATGTCATCTCTGACCACGCCCCTGTCACTGTGAGTATTCAATTGGGGGCCATGTTTATTCACGCACCCCCTGGCTTTTCAACCCGCGTTTGCTTTCAGATGAAAACTTTGTGGGGATGATTTCTGACCAAATTGATATGTTTTTAAGTATAAATAAGACCCCTGACGTCTCAGCATCATTGCTGTGGGAGACATTAAAAGCGTACATTAGATGGCAAATAATCGCATACGTAAATCATGAGAATCAACAAAAGAGGGAAAAATTGAACATCTTAACAAGGCGTATTGCTCAGCTGGATGACCTCTATTCCACCTCAGCAACTCCAGATGTGTATGGGGAACGCCTCTCTTTACAATCAGAGTTTAACACACTGACTACGGACCATGCCGCTGAATTACTGCTTAAATCCAAAAGTAATTATTATGGACAGGGAGACAAATCTGGCAAGTTATTGGCACATCAATTACGACAAACTGCATCCTCCCACCAAATCTCCCAAATTCTGACACCTTCTGGTACTACAATTGACCACAAAAAAATCAATGATGAATTCAAAGACTATTACGCTCCTCTATATACATCTGAATCCAACGCTGACACACATGACTTCATCACCTTTTTTTAAGTCGCTTCAAGTCCATCCGGATATGGCCCAACAGCTGGAGAGCCCGTTGAGTAATACTGAGCTCGCTGCTGCTATTACAGCTATGCAGGGTGGCAAATGCCCAGGCACGGACGGGTACCTGATAGAGTTTTACAGGAAATTTCAACATAAATTAGTCCCTGTTTTGATGGATATGTATAACGAGTCATTTCAATCTCTTAGGTTGCCTTAATTAAGCTTCTATTTCCCTTATTCTAAAAAAGGATGAAGATCCCCTTACTTGTTCCTCTTATCGGCCAATTAGCTTGTTAAATGTGGATTTTAAATTGTTATCCAAAATGCTTGCCCTACGCTTGGAAGCTCTGTTACCAACCGTTATCTCCCCCGACCAGACTGGATTTATCAGAAATAGGCACTTTTTTTAACCTGAGGCGACTTTCCAATACAATCTACCATTCCCCCATGACTTCTGTACCAGAAGCTGTGATTTCCTTGGATGCGGAAAAAGGCCTTCGATCGCGTGGAGTGGAGATATCTTTTCTATACATTGGAGAAATTTGGCTTTGGTGGTGGCTTCATCTCGTGGGTGAAGCTATTATATTCATCCCCCCTAGCTTCAGTGAGGACAAAAAACAGCCAATCCGAATACTTTCCCCTCCATCGCTCCACCCGTCAGGGGTGTCCGTTGAGCCCCCTACTCTTTGCCTTAGCTTAGAGTCCCTCTCCAATGCGCTTCGAAGTGAGTCTCTCTTTATGCTGACGATCTTCTTTATGTCTCCAACCTCTCGGTCTCCATCCCTGTGACTCTCTCTGTTCTTAATTCATTCGGTTGAATTGAACCTAAATAAAAAAGATTTTTTTGAAAAAGAGAGTTATTTCCCTTGAATAAGGCTACACATGAATACCCACTACATACCTTGCCATTTAAAACTGCAAAACATAGCTTTGCCTACCTGGGAGTTCAGGTGACTGCTAAATTTAAGGACCTTTATAAAGGTAACTTTGACCCACTTCTAACCTGTGTACAAAAGGATTTTGACAGATGGTCAGTGTTGAATCTGTCTTTAGCTGCCCAAATTAACTCTGTCAAGATGAACATCCTCCCAAAATTCTTATATTTATTTCAGTGCATACCCATTTTTCTTCCATTTACCTTTTTTCGTAAAATTGATGTCATGATTTTAGGTTTCATATGGGGTGGGACAACGCCAAGGATACGCAAGCAGTTCTTACAGAGGCCGAGGAAGTTGGGGGGAATGGCACTACCAAATTTTGGATTTTATTACTGGACAGCCAATATTAGAATAATACATTTCTGGCTAATTTTAGCTCGCATAGCTCCCCACCTGTCTGGCTTAAAATGGAAGCTGCTTCCGGCCGTTGTCACTTTCAGCATTAGCTCACTCTCCTATTAAGAGTCCTACTGGTCCCTACACTAAGAATGCAATTGTTAAATCGTCCTTGAGAATTTGGAATCAGTTCAGAAGGCATTTTTGTCTGCAAACATTTTCTACAGCCGCCCCAATAATTGCGAACCATACTTTCCCCCCATCCTTAGCAGATGGTGCATTTAATATCTGGTCTAACCTAGGTATTAAGACATTTAAAGACCTATATATTGATAACTTCCCGTTGCATCATTTCAACAGTTAACTGAGAAATGTTCATTCTCTAAACAACATTTCTTCAGGTATTTACAGATCCGCAGTTTTGTCAGAAACCGATTCCCTCAATTTCCTAATCTACCAATTGACTCGCCAGTGGACCCTTTCCTCAAACCAACACCCGCACTCAGAGGAATGATGTCATATTTATGGTCTAATACATTCCATGCGTTTAGGTTCTTTAAACTCAATTAAGATATTTTTGGAGGGGGAACTGGGAGAGGGGTCACTGAGGAACTCTTGGACAATGCTCTTGATAATGTACACAAGTCATCTATCTGCGCAAAACATGGACTGATTCAGTGCAAAATCATACACCATGCTCACTTTACCAAAGTTAGGCTCTCTAAAATTTATAAAGATGTTGATCCAACTTGTGATAGATGTCAACAAGCTCCTGAAAGCCATGTCCATATGTTTTGGTCTTGCCCCAAATCTTACTAGTTAGAAATCTTTATTCATTGTCCGAGGTCATTGGGAAAGCAATTGATCCAAATGCTTTGGTAGCATTGGTTGGCGTAATTCCACCCATGCTATCACTCTCTTCCTCAGAAAAAGGCTTTGTAGCTTTTGTCACTCTACTCGCCAGACGCTTGATCTTAATACAGTGGAAATCTCCGGCACCACCTCTGCATACCTGTTGGAAAAGGGAAGTTCTTGGGTTTGTCAAATTGGAAAGAATTAGATGTATACTAAGGGGCTTACTGAGAAAATTCAATTAAATATGGGACCCCTTCATTCAATACATTCCAGACGTGCATTTTCCAAATATCCCTGAGTGATGTACTTACTGATATGATATGACGGGCGGCAGACCGGCCAACAGCCTTTGATTTTCTTTTCTTTTTTTTTCTTTGTCTCTTGTTTGTAGTGTTTGTTTTGTCTTAATAGTGCTCTGTCTTTTCTTTAACATTTGCATGATACCCTGTTTGGACCACCATTGCACTGTTCATTGTTTTGTCTACATCACTGTTGGAAAATTTAATAAACAGATTGGGGAAAAACAAAAAACAAACTCATCACTGCTCCATGTACGAATCTTTGAACTGGTTATCCCCGAATACTCAAAGACACTTTCACTGGCTCCTATGTATCTTTAAATGTATCAATTTTAACTATTCCTCCTATTTAAAACAATATCTAACCCCATATTTATCCGTTTTCACTCTTAGACATACTCGACAACCCTATTTTACTATTCCTACAACCAATAAAGAAATTGGAAGACGTGCCTTTAAATTCAAAGCACCTTTATGACTGGAATATTCTCCCAACTAATATTAGAACTATTAACTCATTACACATCTTCAAGAACTTACTTTTATCCTTTCTCAAAACATCATGTTGCTGCCTTCAACGGTATTGTCTTCTTGTGCTTTTAATTATGTAAAGCAACTACTATATATCTGTTATAATCTGAACTTCATTTTATGAGTAGTATTATTTTATTATTATTAATTTTCTTAATATTATCTTATTATATACAGTAATTGTATTATTATTATTACTATTGCTACTACTAATCTCTGTACGAGAGTTGTGGGTTCAGGGTAGAGGGGTGTGTGGGGGTCTGTAAATGAGAGACTTTATGTATATATGTATGTAAGTTGTACGTGATTTTTATGTCGTATTTTTTGTTTTATGTTGGACCCCCTTGACAACGAGATGGTTCATCTCAAGGGGCTATCCTTCAATAAACTTCGATATCTCTGTTGCACAGATAAGACACTATACAGGCTGGATTGTGGGAAGGTCTTATCTCGAGACTACGACTGTGAGCTCAAAATCGCACAGTAGAATTTTAAGTCTATTCCCTTCACTACCACGTTAGTTAAGCGTGAGTCATCATATGGACATAATTTTAGTTAATTGAATCCCAGCAGATGTCTGAAGGCAGCAGAACCGATTTGTTGATATGTGCAGCCTCTGATGTGAGTGTTGCGCCACAGAACAGTGGCCAAGATGGGCCATTGTGTTTACTTTCTTTAAATTACATGCAAACAACACCAGTTTGCTACAAAATGATAACACACACACCGCTACCCACATCAATGCTTAATACTTGATATTTGTCTTTCTATGCAGGAGACCGGATGTTTATATAGAGAATGGATAACTGCGGCCTAATACTTTGTGTCATTGACCTCCTGTCTTCAAAACATGTTCACTTAAAAAACACGTTTTTATTCTTAGAATGAATCACTAGTAAACACTTCAGTGTTGCATTTTAAGATATGTCATCATCATCAACATGGAATACAGAAGAATCATTGAAATGTATCTTTATGATCATTCTGATGAATACTTGTTAAAACTCCATTTGCATCTGGCTTCAGATTCATGGTGCAGCGTGTTTTGGCGCTCTCATGCACCATGCAGACAACATAATGGATTCTTGGAGAAGCCCTTTCTTCATTTGTTGAGCTGGTGTCCTCATACTTCACTGTGATTAGCTAAACTGCCTCAGCAAGTTACACCTGTGGTCCTATCGCTCTGACAGTGTATTTATCAATCACAACACTGTCTGGTTTACTGTATTTCCCATCTCACCCAGCTCCTTTGCACTTTGAGCTACTGCATTTACAGTACAGTATGTGAACCAAAATTGCAGGTGCACACATGGGATGGCTGTGGCTCAGGAGTTAGAGAGGATCATCCACTAACCAGAAGGTCAACAGTTCAATTCAATTCAATTCAGTTTTATTTGTATAGCGTCATACCACAACATACATTGTCTCAAGGCATTTTACATAGTGAGTCAATATTACAATATTACAGGGAAAACCCCAAAATCCCACAATGAGCAAAGCACTTGGTGACGGTGGAGAGAAAAAACTCCCTTTTACTCGCCGCTTTAGTCTCTACCAGACTGATACTTATAATTGCAAAAAATTATAAGATAATTGTTATTATTAGTGATAATAATAATAATAATAATAATAATAATAATGACGGGTTTGGGTCCTGCAGCTCTTGTTTACATGTTGAGTAAAACCAATTGAGTCTATGTGCGAATTAATGGCAGAACTAAGACATTGGCAACATCCACATGAATGTTGAAATTACCCACTATAACAACTTTATCTGTGCTAAGCACCAACTCAGATAAAAAGTCTGAAAAATCAGATAAAAATTCAGAGTAAGGGCCTGGTGGTCCATATACAACGAGTAGAATAACTGGATTTTGACATTTCCAGCTTGGGTGAAACCGGCTAAGAGTTAGGCTTTCAAATGAGTTAAAAATATGATTAGGTTGAATTTGAACAATGAGTCTGATTGGAAGATTGCTGCTACTCCTCCTCCTCGGCCTGTGGTCCGAGGAATATGAGTATTATTATAAGAGGGAGGTGTGTATTCATTTAAACTTACATATTCTTCAGGCTGTAGCCAGTAGAATAAATCAATGTGAAGATCAGTTGTCAGATCATTCACTAACAAAGATTTAGATGGGAGTGACCTAATATTTAATAATCCACATTTGATTGTTCTATTTTTAGGTTCATTTAAAGGCTTTGTGTTGATCTTTATAAGATTTGTGTGAATTACACCTCTTTTATTTACCTTTGGTTTGTAAACAGTTTCTATGGGGTTTTGTGGGGGCAACTGCTGTAAGAGAAACGCAGAGAAGCGTGTAAGACTGCAACTCTGCTCCTTGGTCCCAACTCTGAAATGTCACGGGTTTGACCGTCTAGGTAACTGAGTCAGGTTTCTACAAATGAGAGCTGCACCATCCAAAGTTGGATGAATGCCGTCTCTCAGCATCAGACCAGGAATTCTCCAAAAGGTGCGGCAGTTATCTATGAAGCCCACATTGTTATCTGGACACCACCTCGACAACCAGCGGTTTTAATGATGATGTGCACCTATACATGTCATCACTGTTCAAGTTGGGCAGGGGTCCAGAGAAATCTACAGAGTCTGACATTGCTTTTGCATAAGTACAAACCGAATCAATATTCATCTTCATGACCTCCGATTGGCGCAATCGGGTCTCGTTACTACTTCAATCCCTGGCCCGTCCAGCTGTGATAGAAAAGGTGATGCATATAGAAGCATTGTATGAATGTGTGTGTGAATGGATGACATGCTTTGTAGTGTAAAGTGCTTTGGGTGCTTGATAAGACTAGAAAAGTTTCATATAAATACAATCCATTTACCATTTACACACTCCAAAACCACTTTGCTCTTGTTGTTGCACTTGAAGGTTAAAATGAGGAGTTTAACCTAAAGCTTACTTAAGAGACAAAAACATCTGTGTGTACCAATGATTTAACTCTATAAATGAAATACGAAACAAACAAATGTTATATTTACATCATGTGTTCCATATTGTTTTCTGTCAATTAAAGTTTGAGTGGCACTCTATTTTTTAATCATGTAATCTTTTTGCCCCCTCTTCTTCTGCCGTGCTTTAATGGCACTAACATAGAGAACTGGCACTACCAAATCTGTCTCGTTGCACCCAAATCTCAATGTTTGCATATTTATAGTAAATGTAAAAGTTCATTAATTCACATGTTATTTTGCTGCTTATCAGTTATTTTGATTAAATGTACGTTTGTGAGTCAGTAAGTAACTGTAGGTTGGTGAGAGTGACTGCATGAGAAAGAGGTCATTCAAATATCACCAAAAAAACATTGTTTGTTGTGTTTTAAATTGTATGGTTTGTTATGACAAGTTTGATCATAATCACTTATCAACATCAGAGTCAATGCTCTGATGTTGATATAAGAAAGATTTTAAAATATCACATTAATGGTTAAGAGTCTTATAATGGTGCACTGATGTGGAGCTGGCACAGCTCAGGTGTATTACAGTATTAAGAGTGTGCTGGTCTCTCTCCTCTGTGAAGGACTTCCTGGGTCAGATGTTCTGCACGTTGGGGGAGATCATCGGCTCTTCAGGCAGCAGGCTGGAGAGGACGCTCTCGTAAGTAAAGCATTCTCCAGACATCAGAGATGCTCCCAGGGTTTTCTTTGAAGCTTGTGTGAAAAATCGATATCAACACAGAATTCAAAACATATTAAACACACTGATATCATTCCTGGTACTGGTACATGTGTTGCTCTTTGTAGTAAAATTCCTGACGTTTGGTGTGAAATTCATATTGTTGAATCTGTGTTTGTGAAACATTAAGTGTTACAAGAAAAAAACTGAAACTTCATCCACAGTAGTTAAATTAGATGAAGTTACCAATTGTTGAAATCAATGCATCAAATATTGTCATCAATAATAAGATCATTAATGACACCTAACATCACCTAATAATAATGTTTTTAAATATACAATTAAGGTGTTTTATCCAATACAGCAGACAAGTTCAGGGACTAGTTCGCCAGCAATCATCTGTGCAAATTTGAACTGTTTCACACACTTTCAAACAGTGTTTACACATCGTGATCAGTTTACTCACTATGAATACTATTGTGTTCATCCTGATTGATCATCCAGACATAAACCGTTACATCACATACTGTAATTGTCAGGGCTGAGTGTGGGGAGAGCTTATATGACCTTAACTTGAAATGGGTTTTCCGTAAACCCACACATCAGTGTTTTGGGAGTGTTATGCACCTAGCCTGGGATCCAGGCTAGGTGCATGGGAGCTCATTTAACTTTGTCTGCCAGACTCGGTCTGGATCCCCTCCATTGGGAAGGGATTTCCCCTCAGCAGAAATCTTGCCTGTCCAATCACAGCCGATTATCTGAAAATGGGTGGGGTTTATACCGTGACGCAGAGAGAAGACACTTTTGTAAACAAAACAAGGCTGCCGCTAATGAATGAGCATTTGACTAAAAGTTCCCGATATTTTCAAATTTCTCCCAAAAACGACACTACTCGTTCACAGACATTGTGGAATCATCATCACAGACATCTCCTCTCTGCTGTAGTCTGTTGACATTTTTGCATCGCTCAACAGAAGTCACACGATTCGTTGCTATCCAATTGCGTCTGGAGGCATTTTGCTCTGCGTCAGTTGGTAACGCCTCTTGGAAATCGAAAATGAACCAAGATGTCCCAGACTAATACATCTTGACTATTAGTCTGGATATGCCAGGCTACCTTGCACCTGCCGTGTTTCCCAAATATACAGTACACGTATCAGTAATGTAATTACACTCGCCTCTTAAATGTGCGCATCACAGCTTTTCTTAATCCACTACTTCTTCTCTCTGCACATCAACAAATACAAGTTACAAGTAGAATGGCAAGGCTCAACAGTCCTATTATGAAACCACTTGAGTCCCATTGAGATTACAAGATCTCTTCTTCAAGGGAGCCCTGGTCATAAAGGTAGTCAGAGTTTCAGACATACAGACAAAAGCAGCAAATGATGAAGACAAACAACAAACACAGGACAGAGTTTAAATAATAAGGAGTTGGGTTTATAAGCAATTAAAAACTGGTGAGGTTAGGCCACAAACCCCTTAAGTCCCCCTTCACTCACTTTTTCTTCTGTTTCTGTCCTCTAAAATGCCTGTCATTGACTATAGGGACAAGTACCTAAGCAAATTTTGTCACTACAGAGGTGTTTTCGCATTCCTCCCCTAGAGCAGTAGATTTCTCTGCACTTCTCTGCAATTTGAAATTCAAACGAATCCTGGAAAGCTAAATTTGGTACGTCACAAATATAGAAAACCAATCGCTGTTGAATATGCAAATGTAGGCAAAGAAAAAGGAAACTTCCAGTGCACGCAGAAGCAACGCATCCACAAGAAGACGGCAGGTGTCAGCAGAAAGTTAGCGTTAGTATTAGCAGTTAGTGAAAGTTTTATGGCTGAATCTTGCCGTATGAGGCATAGCAGATTCTTTTTTTTAATACTTTAAAACATGTCTGGTGGGGTCTTTAAGCAACTGTTTAAAAGCCCTTAGTGAGTTCAGCACTTGAGCTATAGTCCACTTTGCAGATGATTCCAGTCAGCAGGAGCAGAACATTTTCAATGCGATAGATCAGGATTTTAATTTGAATCTGCACCAACTTGCACACAGTCATAGATATCAGTACCCTGGATATGCCAGATTTTTGTCATCAAGATCCATGCTAAATCTGAAAAAACACAATGTTCAAGAATCATGGATCTGCACCAAAATTTAATAGGTTCTTTTTTGGCACATGTCACATCACTTCACCAACTTTCGTGGAAATCCGTTTTTATGATTTTTCGTAAACCAGCTGACAAACAAATAAACAGTAATAAATAGGTAACCTATTTGGGGGAAGTAATTATTTAAAAGCCATTCAGTAAAAGTAGGTTCTGGGGGATGATTTGGGCGTCTTAAGTCTTATAGTTCCTCAGGTAAACTATTCTCGAGAGGTGAGGACCTGTCACCCTTGGTCCTTAACTCGCAGCTAACAGGGTCTTATCAGAAGATCTCAGGCTATATGGGTTGGTGAGTTTTGATGTAGCACTGCAGCTAAGTTGCTCGGTACCAAACCATGCAGGACCTTAAAAGTCAAGAGCTACAATTAAAATAATTTCTAATACACACAAGCACACACACACACACACGGCTGCATTTTGAACAATTGGAAGAGGTGCAATCGTGTAAGTCCCAAAAGAGATGTTAAGGAACAATGGTTTCTTATTCAGGTGAACTGTGGGTGATGTAGTTTGACCTGAAGGACTGAAATATACTGTATACTGAAGTTCCTTCTTTCTAAGATGCTGAATGATATACAGCAGATGGTGTAGTTGTGCATTTTCAACCTGTAGATCAGGATTTAATATGCAGATGTTGGTGATGTCAGTCATATTGATAGAGAGAGTGTGGCATTTTTTCATTCTGGCTGTTACAGCTTTTGCATGGCTGCCTGTTAAGTCTTCTCGTGATTAGAATGAAAAGCTCATTTAGGAATTGGCCTCATTGGCCGGTAGTGGAGAGCCATATTTGCACTGGGAAGCTACTAAGAGTTAATGTTGCCTTCCTCTATCCTCCATTCTGAAGATATTAAACATTAAAAGTGACCTTTTGCCATTTATGGTATATCACTTTGCAGCAATACCCAGTGCTATACCAAGAATACAGGAAATATGATCCAATGCTGATGAAATTCTGAGTGTCGCCTGTTGACCTATGATCAATCTGTCATCATCACCTGGACTGACAAAATGACAGCTTGTCCTCCCAACTGTAAGAGAGCAGAGGTGTGTTTGCCTGAGGCAGAAGCCTATCCAAGCCTGTTGTTTATGTCGTTTGTCTATAATCAGCCAGGCAACATTTGTGACTTTGCATGTTTGTGTGTGTTTGAAGGACGATGATGAAATTTTTGAAATGAAATGAAATTTTGAATGAAATCCTCTGTCATTCTGGATTTGTCCTGCCTAATTAAATAATTGATTGTTGAAAACCCTCCATTGAAGTGAAAATCATAAACAACAGTGTGAGAAAAACTCCTCTACAGAGTCATAAAGCACACACTTACTGATCAGTCACCCATAAATCATCTTCCCAGTCTGAAAGCTTTCGATCAGGCTGCTACTCCTCCGTTGTCATTTATCTTCGTTGAAGCCTGCAGGAGCATTTCCTGAATCAGACAGCTTGTCAGTGAGAGGGACATAGGTTGTGTTAGCACAAGGGAAAGCGTGTCTTATTACAGGACTCTAGATACATGGAAAGCGTCTGTTGCTTTGACTGCTACTTCTTTTAATTTGTCACAATTACAACAGACAGGATATTTTTATATCAAAATTATCAGATGCAGACAGAGATCTTGTAACAATGACAAAAAGTAAACAAGCTCATCAATCATTGCCCTTTTGAGAGGACAGGGCAAAAATGGCACTACCTGATTACATGCACTATAAGGTACTAAAATTTAGGCTTTGGAATATAATGAAGATTAATACCAGGATCAGACTTCAAAATATTTATTTCCAAGATTCAAAATGGTTACATTGTCCGATTGGGTGAGTCACGTGTTCTCGTCATGTCATTTGGCAAGTAAGCCTGGCTCTGAAGTTTAAATTCAAATCCTAATTTAAGCCTTTAAGCATGTCTCAAGTGAAGACTAACAAGTCTCTATTCAGGACTAACAAGTCTCAAGTCAAGACTAACAAATCCAAAGTCAAGTCCAAGTCCTTAACTGGCATCTTCCCCACATTTCAAGGGTATACATTTTCTTTGTTAGAATACAGACTTGGTATCGATTTCTCTTTGGGATGCACGTTTCCCCTCACAAATTAGGAAACCTTAAACACAGAGGGGATTCGAATTGGGTAAAAATATTGGTAGGGACAATTAAAAAGACAATATGATCACTGTCCATACCCAAATCTAAACCAACACCTGAGGTCCTTAATGCTACCTGCCTACCTCTGATATGTAACTGATTATTTTAAGTTGCTTTGGACAAAAGCCTCGGCAAAATGAATGTGATTTAATTTTGTGTAAAATCCAATGCTATTTAAAAAAACAATAAAAATGTATATATTTGTGATTAGTTTGTTTTCCAACAAGATGCAACATGTACTTATGGCATCTTAAAATCTGCTGAAAGGCTAATGTGTTTACTTTTGAAGAGGCCAGACTCCTGAGCCAAATATATTCTGCAACCACAGAGATGAAATTAACATTAATCATGCATGCATCAGTATGAATGATTGCAAATTGCTCAGACTTAATTTGTATGCACACAAGCCTTTGATGATGGATCATACTGTCATATCAATATGTACTGTCAGAATGTTTGCTGAACTCTTTGTGCACAATGTCCACTCACAAACATCAACAAACTTGTCTCTACGACTAAACTGCAGCAAGTAAAACACTTTGTGAGCAACATCATCACTGGCTGTATTATGTTTAGATGCAACATCTAATAATTTTGAAAGAAGGAAGAAGTATCCCTTTCTACTAGAGACCAATGTTTGCATCCAGAGACTCATCTGTTATTGAGAGTATGGTGCTTTGATCAACCCCTGTAAATAAAGAGCCTGGGACCCAGACAAATTCCGGGAGCTCATTTAAATTTGCTCTGCCAGACGCTGTCTGGATCCCCTTCATTGGAAACGGATTTCCCACCAGCAGAAATCTTGCTGGTATCAGAACTGAGGCAGTAGACTTAAAGATAAAGGCTCAGACATGAGGGTTAGGTCGAATTGTCAAATTGGCTTAAGTAGTTTCCTAAATCTTGAAGTCACCTGGAAGTATTTGATCAGCAGCCATCATAAGAGCTGTTCGATTTCTCTAAATGCATAGGAAAGGAGCCTTAATGCTTCCTTTCCTATCTCCTTTAGCATAGGGTACACTGGACCTTCGTATGCGAAACAATAGGATAAAAAAGGCCCCACAAGTCGAGTCGGATTCTCTGAGCACCGCTGTCAGCTCTTCCTAAGTCCTATGAGTTATCTTTACACCTTTAGTGTAATAGTACATAGGAATGGTAGATAGGAAGGACATTTTGATCCGTAGGCAAACAGTACAATCAAGGAGCAGACAAAGACAATGTTCAAAAAGCAGGCTATGGTCATACACTCATGGACTTACAAGAAATCAAGTTTGGAAAGAGACGACACTAGTGAACACACAACAAACTGGCAAAAAGAAATAAGACAAGGGTTTAAGTACACAGACAATCAGGGGATAACGAGACACAGGTGAGGACTTCTGGGCGGGGCAGACAATCACACGAGAGGGAAACTTGACATGAAGTAGGACCTGAAACAAGAGATGTGCGACACCAAATTAAATCAGGAAGTGCAAAAAAATGACAAAAATAATAATAATCAAGAACTTGATTAGGAGTTGGCAGAGCTGTTTGAAAGTCGCGACAACTCTGTTCGCTCCAATGGATAATTTTTTCCCCCAGCAATGGCGGATCATGGAGCCTCTCAATAGTTCCCGGAAGTGAGCAGCAGCGCATTAGAGTAGCAGCAGAATGGAGTCAATGGACCGCCTGTGTTGCACTTATGAAGGGTAAGACGTTTAAATAATCAGGTTATATATTATCAGCACATCTGAATCAAATCAACATGCCCACTAAAGCATTTTAGAAAAAAAAAATTTACTTTAAAAAGTATTGCTTACTAGATAGAGTAACCATATAGGCATGTCGGTCTCCTATATTGTAAATCGATACATTCATTGACTACTAATTACCAAAAATCGCAGTTCTGTCGCTCTGAATAATGGATTGTAATTGTGCGTCAACAATTTCTGGGACTATCTGAAGTCTACATGAGTCACGTGCAAGCAAGCATTTGGGACTTCCGTCACGACTCTCATTAAACGGCTCTGGGAGTGGGACATGACAGCCGGTCCAATCACAACCGATTATCTGACAATGGGCGGGGTTTATACCATGACCATACCAGAGAGAAGCAACTTTTAAAACAACCAAGGCTGCCACTGTTTAACGAGCATTTGACTAAAAGTATCAGATTTTTTCAAATTTCTCCCATAAAACGGCAACACTTGTTCACAGACATTGTGGAATCATCATCACAGGCATCTCCTCTCTGCTTAAGTCTGTGACATTTTCACATCGCTGAAAAGACGTCACATTATTCGTTGCTCTTACTGGTTGTAAGTCTGTCCAATTGCGTCCAAAGGCATTTTGGTCCGCGTCCATTGGTAATGCCTCTAGGAAATCTAAAAAATTACTGAGAGGTTCCAGACTAATACACATTTGAGTATTGTGTATGAAGTCAATGCGACCTTTTTTTTCTTCATTAAACCAGACAAGGATCAATCCCTAACCTCAAAGGTTCAGTAGGTAGGATATGAAAAATAAAATGTTTCATATTTCCTGAAACTGTCACTATATCCTGGTAGTAATATGTCGGACAGATCATATGCGACAGTACTAGTTCATTTAGAACCCCTACTGCTGCTGCACAGCGCTGCCACAGTAACTGTGCACACACTCACTTGCTCGGTCAAGACCAAGCTCACGTCTTAGCAAAGAGGAGCTAGCAGCAGAAGCAGAGTTAGTTTGAAAGACTGGCAGAGAAAGCATAACCTAAGCATTGAAAAAACTGCCCACGGCTTTGCCAGAAACTGCATATATGCACGAGCTAAAAAGAAAGAAGCAGGTCGAGCAGAGATAAAACCTGTGTAAACAAAGGAGCAGCGGTCCACAGATGAGAGAGCTGCAAGACATCAAGGATTCACAAACGATGCTTTCTGCTTGACCGGTAATTATCCCTGTTTTATTCATCTTTTTATATTTATTTATATTTCATTTGATTTTATTTAATTTTACATTTCATTGGAGCACTCTTTGACCACACCGTATGCTACTGTATAGTTGTAATCAGGCTGCTAGTTGCTAGGTTCACAGTTCTCTGGTTAGCGTTTTATTGCATAGTTGCTGAAAATATTTTTAGTGTCCAAGCAGTCTTATCAGTTTTGAGGGTTTTCCATTGCCTGTGCTCTTGCGGCTAAATGCTCCACCATCAGTGTCTTACTGTTTAGTTAGCATCACCATTAATCACCAAATGTAGCATCTCTTGACAAAGATAAAGTTTCTGTGTGTTGTTTTCACACTGTTATTTTCACTGTCGAGAAAGTGAACAACTTGGCCATGGAGAAAAGTAGAATGCACATCTCCCCTGGTTTGAACAGCATTTTACACGTTTTGTTTGGCTCTGATAATCATGACCACAGATTATGGACGCAAATGCCATTTTACAATTTGTGGTAACTTGATTATAAACAGCATATAAAGTGGATGATTTATTTCCCTCATAGTATTTTGATTTGTATAACTATAAAATGTGTTATAGTCTAGCAATGTCGACAGTAGTCCGTGTTAGCTTCTTACCCGATGCGAAAGCCTAACCCTAACCCTAACCTGGACTGGCTCTAGTTGCCTGAGTAACCTGTCCAGGCACGGTGGCTGGGAGGAGCTGTGGAGGCAGAACCGAAGTGCAGTGGAGAAGGAGGGGGAGGGACCAGGAGTCAGATTTTTAATTCTGAGACCACACTCCTCTTATTCCTACCGACTGTCGCTTTAACAAAGCAGGTCGGAACATGGCTTACACAGTTTAATAATGCTGCAGTCACTTTATACGTGCTGTAAGATGAGGTATATTGGCAAAAATATTTTTGTTAACATTTCACTACCAACATTTTTGCTACTTGCCAATCATGTAAATTAAAAACATACAATACCCCACTATGTTATTATAACATTTTATCCTGTTGCAATTATGTTTACTACAAAATATGTTTGGTGTTGAAGTTTAATTATTAAATAAAATATTTTTGTCGGTATCTGACACACTGACAGAACTGATAACCTGAGGAACGTAGGAGGAGGATACCCTTGGTATAACACTATGAGTTTTAGGATCAAAGCACAGACACACTACTGAAAATGCACATCCATATAAGAACAGGAATTAAAACAGTATTGATCCTCTTGTGATTATAGACAGGTTTCCAAAGCAACTGAAAGCATGAAGTGCATTTCATACTCAGTGAGGTGAACTGTTCTCCTACAAGCTCCAATATTCTCCTGTGTTTAAGATGACATCAGAGCCAAGGTGGCGAGGATCTATTTTCAAATACTGGGTGGGGAGAGAGAGAGCCCTGTGGCATTTAGCACGTGGAGGTCAAGATTAGGAGAGAAACCCACCTCGAGCATCAAGTCACGACGCTCCCTCTTCTTTTAACGCTGCTTAAGTGTTTGCAGGCCAAAATAAAATGTCTATGATAGCATCATCATCAACCTCCCAACCTAAACTGAATCAACTCCTCTGCTCTGGTGATAAACACCACTCTCAGGTTTCTGCATGAAGAAGTGTGGCTGCTGTGACATTTGACACAGGCATCATAAAGAAAGTAATTTGGTATTTAAAACTTCCAAACATCAACAGACCATATTATGTCTGTATTGTGTCTGTATGTTTTTTTGTGATTACAGTGTATCCATGAAAGATTACTTCATCATCGTAGAATGACAAGATGTAATCAAGCAATCTCTTCTCACAGTCTTAATTGTACATATTGGATTTACACCAAATAATCCTTAAGTGAGAGGTGTGCCATATCAACTTGCACTCTTTATTAACATTTGTTAGGGGGAGGGCTTTGCCTCTCAGATGTAAATCTCATTCTATTGGCAGTCCTGCTGATTAAATATTTAAAAGCCATATGTAGATGGATGCTTGATATTTCCATGCCCATCCAGCGTGCCACTGATCCACAAACTGGCAAGAGCTCAGCTCTTTGATCAGGCCCTATCACAGCTGACTGTTACCAGAGCTTCACATTGATCTGTCACTTCGCTCAATGACACCACTGCTTTTAGCCCACCGAGTGTTTAGCATCAGCTCTGCTCATATGACATTGGGCTGATGATTCCCAGCTCTCTGAAAGTTTGTGATTCCAGACAGAGAGTAGCATTCAAGCATGTAGTGTTGCCTTTAATTTGTGTGATGAGTTTTGACAGAGCAGGATGTTTGTTTTGATCTGAACTGTCAGCTGTGCATCCTTGTTTCTGTCTGAGTTGTATTTATTTTGATGGAAAGGAGACTTGAGGCCTTTTTTTTTTTAGTTATGAGGCTTTGGTTGATGAGGCTGTGGCTGCTGCTAAGCCCTTTGACAGATGTGTACTCTTTGATGGAGCACCATCATGGGGTGAATTAACAGTAGGAACAAGAGTGTATGAGAAATAGTGCAGGGTGGTGGTGAACCTTGATAGATCTCCTGATTGTCTGCTTCCAGGTTTCCCATGTCTCCATCACAACCTGTAGCTTCTTAATCGGCCACAGTTTCCTGCCCTTCGCTTGACAAATGTGCCAGTTTAAAATCCCAGAGTGATCAAAACCGGCAGGGCTGGTTTAACTTACAAGGAGGCCTCAGGTTAGAATTGAGTTGGGGCCCCAATAACTCCATGGCACACATACTCCTTCCTGACCATAATCAATCTAGTCCTAGTATTGGGCTGGTGCTATTGCTGATTTGGAGTTGGTTCAACTTGTGAATCTTTTAAGAACTAGTTTGCTTTTCAATGGGTTAGAGCTGCCATAGAGCCAAGTCATTATGCCACTGTATATGTATCCTCAGGGAAATGTTTCCCAACTGCAAAACTCTGGCTGAAATGGTGATGGTAACTCCAGTGTCAAATCTATTGTTTCACTTAGGAAGCGAGAGCAGAAATGTCAGTACATATTATAGAGGGAGCAACATGTTGTTGTAGCACTTATTTAATCCCTGAATGAGCTGCAAGACAGCGGCGTGACCAGTGCATACTGATCTATACATGCAAGTCATGTTTTTTGTATCAGGGAAGGGAAAGCTGTTAGTGAGCCAAACAGCTTCAGGTGCACTATCGCCCGCTGAGCAGGGGCAAGGCCCACCTGATTTGCATGTAAGACCAATGCAGCGTATGTTGTTGAGTATAAATGAAAGTGTCTCGAATTTAATCTTTAGCACTTTGAGATTGCTTTTGGCAATAAAAAGTGCTTTATAAATATAATGTATTATTATTATTATTATTTGTATTATGATAATCAGGACGCAAATGGGGCTTCATATGTGTCAGTAATCTCGGAGTAAGAATCATAAAAATTCCAGAAACAAAAGAAAGGACCTTCTCCTCCACAGCACAGATTTTTCCCACAAAGACTTTGTCTTTGTCTTTTTCTTGGATAATCACATTGGGGCTTCCAGGAAAATGTAACCCTCATTTGCATAAAGTACATTCAACCTATTGACCAATGTATGGTTCACATAAATGAACTATTGTTCATTTACAGATATCCCAAAAAGCCTTGAGAGGCATTTTTCTGACATCAGATAAGAAAATAAGACGGAGCAGACTTCTACACTGTTTGTGAAGGCATTCCTCCTAAGCCGCTGAAAGATCCTGGAGACTGTGCACTGACGCTCTACATCTGCTTTAATAACTCTGAGCCCACCCACAGGTCACTGTGCCCACCTACTTATATTATACATGCATAATTAAATCTCCTCCAGAGGACAGGTCACATTCCCCAAAAAAATAAAATCCGAGCAAACATCAATTTAAAGCCGGAACAAGCTGTCAGCGCTTTATTGAGATGTATGAGGTGGAGGGTCCAAGTTAAATCAAAGGAGAAGGAAGGTAAAGGTACACACCACCACCATCCAAAGCCTGGTCTTCTTAACAGTTATTAAATGACTTTCTTGCAATGTCAGAAATAAATTATAAAATATGGAGTTTCCATTTCTGTTTTCTCATTATAAAGCACAGGCAGACCCTGACTGGCTGAATAAATGGATCTTTTCATGTCATTTACAAAGTGGATAAAAAGCAAAATGATACACTCCTGAACTGAAACCAATCAGAAGGCGATTTCACCGACTCCCTGTGACAGACACAGTGACAGTAGTCTGACACAAAATGTCCGGGATGTTCTTTGTGGGCAGGTATTTATATTAGCTGCCTTGTCCTTGTTCTTTCCCCCTCTAACCTCACAGATGTGCAGAGCATCATCCTGGCAGCTCGCTGCTCTTAAGTCCTATAATTACATTCCACATGGTAAGTGGCTAGTAACCCTGAGAAGATTAAGATTCAGTTGAATACTGTGGTGGCCATGAAATCCCTCAAGTGCTTTCTACATCTCATCACTGACCGCTGGTTTTAACACTCTTAATTAAATGTGCCCTCTCTCTGCAATTAGGAGATGTCCTTGGACATGTCATTAAGGTTGAAACTGTAATTTTTATACTTTTCTCTTCTCCCCTGCTCTCTAACAAATCTGAGCTGAAATGGCTGCAGAGTACTTAAACTCTTTATTAGACTTCTGTAGTACTAATGCTTAATGCAACAAAGCACATATGTACTCCTGACACTCAACTCTGGTGTGTGGCGTTGGAGCTCATTTTACTTTTAAATGATGTACATGCACATGAATAATGAAACACAGGAAACTAAAGCGGGAAAAGTGAACTTTGGAGGTGAGTGGAGGACAACCTTAAAAGAAAAGAAAGGAAAACAAGTGGTGTATTGTAGGATCCTCAGCCTCACGTCTCTCCACTCATCACAGCTGAGCAACAACTACAACTACAACTACAACTACAACCTCAAACAAAATTTCTGGAGCTGTACAAGCACTGATGTTATTAAGAGAGAGAGACAAGGTACTTTCTCATTTGAATGAAAATGGGTGGGTGCCATAGCAGCAAGGCTAAGGCTTCAGGCAGCTGCTGGCAAAGATAACCTAGTTAGCAAAGCCTGTAATCTGCTATCCATGTTACATTCAACACTGACAGTAAAGGCTGATGTTGTTTGTTTTCTATAGGAAAAGGGTCACATGATTGGAGCATAATGAACCAGGGAAGTGTGCGTTGTGACTGTTGAGCCCCGAAGAGCATCTGTGTCTGTGTCATCGTTTCCAAAAGTCTCTGTTTTAGCAGCTGAAAAACTAACTAGAGTAATGTGGAGTCCAGGTATAAATGTATGCTCTGTATATATCTCTGTATATAATCTCTCAAATTGTCCAAGTGTAGGCTACAAGTATTTCAAGTTTGTCAGGACCGATGAAATCCTGATGACAAATGTTAATTTACACTAAGCCATATATACTGTATATGTAAACCTCCAGATCACACAATAACATTATAACTTATGACTAACATATTGGCAAACACATGCTTATTCATACAAACATCACACACTATTGAAATATGCTTTTTTGGTCTCCACCAAAAAATATCTTTCTCTTTAGTTGCTATGTTGAACAACTTACTTTGTCAGTGATTTGGTTGTTAGACAATATTCCCATTGAAGTAACACTAATGAGAGCAACAAGACTGAACCAAAACAGGGAAGCTGAGAGCTGCAAAACCATATAAATAACCTAAATGATAAAACAGTCCTTAGAAATGAGGGGAATATCGGATTTAGAGGATGAATCTTTGTTATTGTCCTTTAACATTACATGTAATTTATACATTGTTATTCTAAAAGCATCAGTCAGAGCAGCTTTACTGCTCCTCGTGGGTTTATTATTATCCTCTGTCTACAAAGCTTATATCTTGTTTTGAGGATGGCAGTGTTGTTGTGCAGTTATGTAAAAACAAAACAAAAAGTGAAGATACATTTGTTGAGACAGTGAGCTTTAGAGACTGTCGACAACATCTATAATACAATATACTGTATATTGTTCACCACTTTTCAGTCTCAATAAGAATCAGTGCTTAGGATGTCCTTGAGAGTTTTTTGTCAGGAGGCTTACCAGCTCAAGCTATTTATAGTGCCATTTACCCTGCAGGTGATCACCATTTTTTATTTAGGCTCACTTCATGACTGGGTGGGTGGCACTTAAGCTGAATATCCCTTCTTCCTATTGCTGTATGATTAAAAACGAAGCAGAATGAGGGTCCAATGTTCAAGGACAGATAATATAGTCTATGCTGATATCATGCAGAAAGGCACATCAAAACCTAAAATAAACCATTGATTTCCATAAACTCCTTATCAGAGTCATGGTGAAGCGATGCAGTGGGCTAAGCAGACTGTTGCTCAAGTCCTTTTTCCCAGCCATGTCCCTCAGTTCCTTCTGTGGTGTCCTGAGGTGTTCCGGGGCCAGACAAGATAATATGCTTCTCCTTCAACACTTGCAGGGCTTTTCTTTAGGGCTGATTGGTCCACCACTGTGGTTCAGACAGGTATATCTCCACCACTGTTTGGCGGATGGCCATGAACTTTGCTGCTGATATTATAGTTCCCAAGAGAATATATCCTACTTTGTTCAGCTCCTGACATTTTACATCACCACTAGCAGTTTTTATTTTCCTTCATGGTCACCAGAGGATGAATTGTAAAAGCTTTGTTCTTCTGACTTTCCTCTGGCGCATCATCAGGTTAAAATCTAACTTTGCCCAATATTTGGTTTCAAAAATTCTCATCAGCACTCATTAGCATTAGCACTTTAGGAAAAATCATTGTGAGCATGTTGGCAGGCTAATTTGAACATTTAGCTATGCTCATTCACAGTCACACAAAGCCACTAGCATCACTGCAGACTGTGGTCTGGTGTTATTCTATATTTCCCTTTTTTGCAATGAATCCCATGAAAAGCCCAAAACCCACAATTATCTTTTCTGTTTGTAACCCATTCCTTCAGAGTGGATAAGCAATGTCTTAAAAAATTCCCAACAGTATAATTTTCTTAAACAGCTGGTCACTGTAGTTTTGTGTAAACCTAACTCAAACAGGAAGAAACTGCACTCGTTGGGTATTAGTTCTGTGAATAGAATAAAAAAAAGGATTGAATAGAATAGGAAGCCTTTATTGTCATTGTACATGGAAACATACAATACATTTGGAGAGCTCTTCTGTTCAGTGCAAGACAGTAAAAAGTGCCAAACAGTTTGTAAAAAAAGACAAAAAGACATCTCACATTCAGGGCATACAATTAAATGACTAAATAAGAGTTGCACATTAAAAGGGGGAGGGGGGGCAGTGCAGATGAGGGAGCAGAGTGCAGAAGATATTTCATGTTTGTGTGGTTTGGTTATTTACAGGAATTTAGTTCTGATGGCCCAGGGAGGGAAACTGTTTTTGAGCCTGTTTGTCCGGCTCTTTATGCTCCTGTACCGCCTGCCAAAAGGCAGGAGGCTATACAAGTGCTGTCCAGGGTGGGAAGGGTCTTTAATCATATGCCTTGCACTGCTGAGACACCAAGAGCTGGAGATGTCCTCCAGGGAGGGCACTGGGCAGCCAATGGTTCTCTAGGCAGTATTGACAACCCTCTCCAGAGCTGTCCTGTCGGCTGCTGAGAAGCTGGCGTACCACACCGCGATGCAGTACGTCAATGCACTCTCGATGGTGGAGCTGTAGAAGGCCACTAACAGCTCCTCCTCAATGTGGTTTCTCCGCAGCACTCTCAGGAAGTAAACTGTGGTAGAAAAATCCACAATTGGTGCAATAGTAAACATTTCCCACAGTGTATTTTGTATGCTGGATTGAATGAAAATAAACTACTGTGTTTGTGATAATGAAGTCAACCAGTGCAGCAGTGTTTTTCACAAAGTTGTTTTAAGAGTCTTGGGACAATATGGAGTTATTTTCATGGTGTTTGTTGGGTTTGGGTTTGGGTCTGCTTGTTTGGTTAAGTAGATGCAGTAACTTTCAATTCAATATAATTGTATTTTTTGTATAGCGCCAAATCACAACATACTTACTTATTAGTAAGAGTCTTATTAGTAAAGAAGCTCATGAAATCATTGCTACCAAGAGTTGGAGGAATAGACGGTTCAGTAGAGCTTTTACAACCAGGCTACAGTTCTGAAGAGGAACATGGGATTGTTTTTATTTTCGTCTTTTAGTGAAGAATAGTATGTGGTTCTGGCATTTCTGAGCACTTTATTATGTGTAATTCAATTATTTTTCCAGTATAGGTGAGAATCATCTTCATCATTGGAACCCCACTTCCTTTCTAATCTGACATCTGTTTTAAAGCATGTGTCTGTGCATTAAACCATGGAGCTATCATCCTCTGTTCAACTATCTTCTTTTTCAGAGGGGCGACAGTGTCGAGTCAGGAACGTAGTGAGGCTGCTGTACAAGATACTCAATTTGTGTGGTAGTAAAGTTTTGGAAACTATCATGCATTGTACTGACACATGACAGCGGAGTAAATAACGACTGAATATTTTCCTTGAATTTACATACAGAGTTTTCTGATAGACACCTGCTGTAATATAACTTTTCTCCAAATGCAGTAAAGTTAATAATGGAGAATTCAAATGTAACTGTGGAGTGATCGGACAGAGGATTTTGAGGAAATACCATTCGATTTTCAATTTCCATGCCATATGTCAGAACGAGGTCGAGGGTGTGATTAAAACAGTGAGTGGGTTTATTCACATGTTGAATTGTGTCTATTAGTGAATTAAAGGCAAAACTAAGACTGTAGTTCGCAACATCCGCATGAATGGTGAAATCACCCACTATAATGACTTTATCTGAGCTAAGCACCAACTCAGATAAAAATTCTGAAAATTCAGATAAAAATTCCTTGTAAGGGCCTGGTGGACGATATACAACAGCTAGCATAACTGGTTTTTGACATTTCCAGCTTGGGTGTATGAGGCTAAGAGTTAGGCTTTCAAATGAGTTAAAGCTATTTTTGGGGTCAGGGATTAATTAAAAAGTCTGATTGGAAAATTCATGCTACCCCTCCTCCTCGCCCTGTGGTCCAAGGTAAATGAGTATTACTGTAAGCAGGAGGTGTTGATTTATTTAAACTAACATATTTTTCTGGCAGTAGCCAGGTTACAGTCATACAGAAAAAATAAAAGTGATGATCAGTTATCAGATCATTCACTTACAAAGATTTAGATGGAAGTGACCTAATATTTAATAATCCACATTTAATCATTCTATTTTGTGCTTCATTTATTGTATTAGTGTTGATTTTTATAAGGTTTGAATGTGTCACCCCTATCTTATTTACTTTTGGTTTAAGTAGTTGAAGTGGTCGGGCAGACAGTTTCTATGAGGTGTTGTGGGGGTGAAGGTCTGGACTGTCAAGATTTTGACCATCTAGCTAACTGAGTCAGATTTCTAGAAATGTTATGTTATCTGGACACCACCTCGACAACCAGCATATTAATGATGACATGCGCCTATCACGATAGTAATATGCACCTACATAGGCATGTCCACAATGGATGTACACCCTGCTTCTTACAAACACACATGATTTTTGCAAATTATGGATTGGCAATTATAATATCAGTCCCCCAAGTTGCAAATGTACATTCCTTTTATAAGGAATGGGAGATGGATTTTGGTTTGTTACATGTTATGCCAAAACACACCAATGATTCATTAAGAGACTTAGTACAACCCTTTTCAACCATGCACCTGGTGCAGCAACCATTTTTCCCACGCCCTTCATGCACTGGTTCCATGCACTTAGATCATTAAAACAGAGCCCTGAGACTCTGCTGTGAAGTGTGTCAGAGCTCTTCAGTGGCACTGGTACCTGTGTGTTGCGGTGTGTCTGCCTCTGAAAGAGAAAACAAGGAGAGCAAAGTTTTCAGAAGTGAAGGCAACAAAATCCTGACTGTGTTTCAAGACAATTTGCAGAAGGATCAAAGAAAGTTTGCAGATAAAGTAATGTTTGTCTTTCCCACAGGCTCCCTCTCTTCAACTTCTCTCTTACATCAGAACAAACGATATCTCGTCAAGTGAAAAGCCTTTGAATATAATTGTTTTTCTCTGATCAGAGACGTGGTTCGTGGCTTCATATCTTGCCTCTGGTTTAATATCCGATGTATTCCTCACTGAGAGTTGATTTGACGGTCAAAAGATAATGATTTGTATATCACTATTTGTGGCTGAAACCATATGCTGACTAGAAATAGCTTATCATTCCAGACAGGTGGCCATTTAAAGAAGATACCTTTTCAGTTTGAAGTGAGGAGTGTTCTCAACACTGCAGTTCCTCTTTATGACATATGACATGTTTGCTATGCAGGGAGGAAAACACCTCATCATCCTCATCATCAGCTATGCATTTCTTAAATGCATGTATTCTTCAGGATTTGTTTCTTTAATTCAGTTGACCGGAATGTATGGGTGCTGGATACCAGTTAGCATGTTGAAATTACTGCCAGGTACACACAATCTGGCATCACCACAATTTTAGTAATATAGCAACACAGTTGCAAATGAGTTCAGCTGCAGTTTGTCTGATAAGTGCCATTAGATTCAGATGCCGCCCTGGGCTTTCTGCTGCGAAATTGCATAGGTTGTTTGAAGAAACTTTTAATTGCAGATTTTATTTTAATCTGGAAAGAGACCTTTTCTGAATAGCCTGATGTTGTCTGCTTAATAAAAGAATAAAAATATATATACCATTGTTTTATTGGCTGCATCAATTGTGTCATACTGGACTAGATCTGTCAAAAGAGGTGGGGGGGGGGGGGGGGTACCATCAGGAGCAGAGAGGTACAACTCAAATGAAAAATAACTTACTGTTATAATGTTGCTCTTATGTCTTGTGTTCTATTGTTGAAGTATGCACTCTGCCTCATTACTGTTTCTTTCAGTTAGTTTTTCTCTCTCCCTCTGCTCCCAGCATGTCCATTTATCTGATCACTGATCCAATTTGGCTGTAGTCTCTCCTTTTACCGAGACATTAAAAGGGCAGGCAATGTTTTTTCTGATGTATTGATCATTTAGAAAATTCTTCCTACAGAGCTGCTTCAGCTCAAACATGTTTTCAGGATGTCTGGTGTGAATGTTTGTCAAGCTCACTCAACATCATCTCTGTTGATATAATGTGTGGACTGTGAAGGCCGGTCCAACACGTGGATTTTCTATGTCTGATGTCATTCTCCAGTGGATTTACTCATATTGTCCTGCTGCATCGCCCAACTTCTTCTGATGTTCAGCTAGTGGCTAGACATCCTGACATGTTAGACGCCAACGCTAACAACTAGCACATTTACTTTGTAGTAATAATAATAATAATACATTTCATTTATGGAGCACTTTTCATTGCTAAAAGCAATCTCAAAATGCTACAGAGTAGAAACAAGATAAAAGACGGTTTAAAAAGAAAAAACATCGGTGGAACAAAAAGTACAAAAATTTAGGGGAATGCTTGTTTAAAAAGAAAGGTTTTCAGGCCCTTTTTAAAAGAGAGAGTGCTTTGAAGCTTTTGAATGCTCTTGCTAGGAGTCCCGATGAGGAGAGCGTTGCAGTAGTCCAGCATTGAGGAAACAAAGACATGGATAAGTTTTTCACCATTTGACAGACAGAGTGTGGGACGGAGTTTGGCAATTTGTTGAAGTGATAGAAGGAGGTCTTGCACAGTTGTTTAATGTTCGTGTCAAATGTAAGATGAGGGTCAAATCTTACACACAGGTTGGTGACTGTTGATGTTAGGGGTATATTTTGACCAGAGAAAGTGATTTGGGTTATTGGGGATGACTAGACCTGGTGTGGTGTGCCAACTAATATAGCTTCTGTTTTGGAACTATTAAGCTATAGGAATTTTTCTGTCCGCAAGGCAGGAGCTCAGTGATGATAATGAAGATGACAGTGAGGCTGCAGATGAGATGATAGGGTTGTTTTTTTATGTAGAGCTGTGTGTCATCAGCGTAGCAATGGAATGATATTCCATGCTGGCTGATGATGCGGCCAAGGGGAAGAGTGTAGAGGGTGAACAGAGTGGGGCCGAGAACCGACCCTTGGGGGACTCCACAAGTGACAGTTAATGTTTGCGATTTTGCAATACGAGGAGACGTATTCTGTTCTTCCAGACAGGTAGGACTGGAACCAGCTCAGGGCGGAGTCAGAGAGTCTGATGGTGTGTTGGAGGCGCTGAAGGATGATGTTATGGTCAACCGTGTCGAAAGCTGCAGACAGATCCAGAAGGATGAGGAGCAATGGTGATCCAGTGTCAGCCGCCATCAGCAGGTCGTTTGTGACCCTGACCAGGGCTGTTTCGGTGCTATGGGGCGGAAAGGGAGCCAGACTGGAACTTCTCAAATAGGGAGTGAGAATTTAAGTGGTCCTGAAGATGTGCTGCGACTACTTTTTCCTGCACTTTGGACAGAAATGGGATGTTGAAAATTGGCCTGTAGTTGGCGAGGATTTCTGGGTCTAAGGTGGGTTTTTTGAGGAGGGGTCTGATGACAGCAGTTTTGAGATCAGATGGAACATATCCAGCGTGGAGTGAGTGGTTGATGTCTTGGGTGATTAGGGGACTGAGAGCGCAGACATTGGATTTTACCAGGACTGTAGGATAAGGGTCCAGGGTACAGTTGGAGGGTCTCATCCTGCGGATGATGTCCTCAATCTCTCACTGAGAGATCTTGGGGAAGCAGCAGACAGGCTGAAAAATCTCAGGAAGTGGGTTGGCAGTAGGGATTGACAGAGCAGGAGAGCTGGAGAGAAGAGAGCGGATGGTGTTGACTTTTTTCCTGAAGATGATGAAGTTATTGCACTGCTCTTCTGTGGTATCGGTGTGTGAGGGAGTTTGAGGCTTGAGGAGATGATTTATAGTAGAAAGAAGTTGCTTGGAGTTTCCTGGACTTGTATTGATGATGTTGCAGTAGAACTGTGACCATGCTTTTGTATGTGACTTTGAGTAGGCCTTTTGGTGTTCTTGATAGGCCAATCTGTGCACAGTGAATCCAGTTTTTGCAACACGCCGCTCGAGTACACGCCCAGCTGCTTTCTTGTTCCGTAGATCTGAAGTGAACCAGGGGGCTGAGCGTGAGAAGGGGACTGTTTGTGTTTTCACAGGGGCGTGGAGGTCCAGGATACTGCTCAGGGTGTTGTTGTAAAAATCCACTGATTCATTTGCTGATGTGAATTTTGCAGATGGTATTTGCTGGACGTCCAATGCCATGTTGTCCAGGTTGATGTTTTTTAGGTTTCTGAAATTAATTTGGCGTTTTGGCCTGGTTTGCTGAGATAAATTCAACTCCAATGAAATGGCTATGTGATCCGACACTCCAATAATCGTAGGAGTTCAGCTGCAGGGTGAAAGGAGGGGGTGTCGACGTGAATGTTTAAATCTCAGAGTATGATAATATTTGAAGATGTGGTACAGAGTGAGGTGAGAAGTTCACTTATCTCTGGGATGAAAGCTGGCTTTGATCAGGGTGGCCAGTAAATGAGAAGCATAGTCAATGGGGAGGGGGGTTTGCATTTGAAACCAAGGCATTCAAAGGAGGACAGTTCAGGCAGAGACAGAGGGATGAGTTTCAAGTCACAGCGGTGTATTACAGCTGAGCCACCACCGCGACCAGTGCGGCGGGCTTTTTCCAAATAATGATAGCCAGAAGTACAGGCTTCATTTAGTGCAAAATAGTCATATACTTTATACTTTTCTAGGGTGTAGAGAGAAACACAAAAGAGAAATAAATTGGATTTCAGAGGGAAAAGTGGCAACAGTCAGTGCTAGCGTCCTCTCCCCTGCGGTGGTCATGACAACATCAGGGAAGTAGGAGGGAACATTATCACAAACTCAATGTAGAGAGTTTAATCAGCTAAAGGAGATCATAAATGGGTGACTAAGATGGGGCTATTAATAAATAAATACACAATACTCATCAATGATCATAAATGATCATGTATTCCAGCAAAACGCTCCTGTTGCTATTAGCCAACAGTCACTTAAAAGCAATTTAAATGAACGTGTGAGCCTCTAGGTCACAGCAAAGTGGACATTTAGGTCAGTGTGAATTTCCAGTCCAGCCCATCAACAAATCAGTGCGTTTCGAAACACTGCAGCCAGGTGATAGTGCTACAGGCAAATTAATAACAGAATTAACCAGTCAAATTATCTTTCTATTCAAAAGTTTTAATTAATCATGAATATTTTGTCTGTCTCATTGCTCCTCCATTCCTACAGCAGTCTGTTGGTGGAGTAGATAGGCTATTAAGTGACCTAAAAAGAGAAAAGTAATTTCAAAGAGTGAGATCCGTTGTGACTTTATACTGGGTTAGCAGTGGGAGATCCCTGTTCTCCATCTCCCTCCATCACTCTTTCCCTCACCACAACCTGTACTTCATAGGAGCAGGGAAAGGAGGTCAGAATGTCTCTGGGGATATATTTCTGTTTTCTCTCACCCAGCCAACAGATCCAAGCCAGCACCTGTCCAACCCCCCCATCAGCATGAATGCTGTAGAGTCTATTGATCCTTTATCAATCATGCTAAATTACAAGGCTATTATTTTAGATTAGAAGATGTCATGTTCATGTCTCTCTCAATTTACTCTATATGCTAAAATAGTTAAATGTGCATTAAGCAGTCTAAACCAAGACATTACACCAGCTTCCCCCATTTGGTTATAAAATTACAGCTCCTCGCTTCACTCTGGACGCTTGCAGCATGTTGCCATTAGCTATTCCCTCGAGTGTCATGAGGGTAATAGGCATGGCAAGGATTGCACCACTCATTGCACCATGCTCAACCTCAGTTCTACACAACATTTGTTGAGCGATGTAATAGCTGCTTGCTGTGCTTTGCATCTAACCTAGATAGGACTCTGTTGTAGTTGTGCTCTGTCCAGACTGCTCACTTTTGATTTGAGATGACACAGTGTACATACAGTTGGTGTTCTTCCTGGGACAGTCTCAGCTCTACCAATGATGAGGTACGCTTGCTTCACCATTGAAGAGCGGTGTAGATAATGGATGGATGGATAGTAGGCTGATAATGGTGTACAAGGGAGGAGGCTAGAGCTAGTTGCGTGGGATGAGCCCACTTTAAATTTCTTTATTCATTTTATACCTAGAAGTTTGAACTCCAAATTGTTCTTTGAAGTTACAGTAGCAGGTTTCATTAAAGCTCACTACCTTGTTATGTGATTCTATGGTTAAAAAAAGTGTCAAAATGTGTTGGATACATGCAGTCAGTTAATTTGTGCAAATCTGCCAAGGACATTTGGAGATATTTCCTGAATTTAAAATGCTATGTTGAAAATAAGGGGACCCGTAACGTTATTTGGATTAATACTTTGGGCACCATAAATCTCTGGACCAAATTTCATGGCCAACTTTGCCATCCCCAGAAACCTGCCGCGAGTCACAGAACGTTTTACAACCAATTGACTTTTATTTGTGGGATTTGTATTGTGCCTGTAAATTTAAGTATATTACCGCTTTTGCAGAGTCAACCATAATTTGTCACATTCATAGTTCATTGCTTATTTGTTGAGTTGAGATAACATATTGTGTTAAGTAAAAATGTTCAGGCCTAATGAAATTGCCCGACTCTTGCCTTCATTTGCTGTCTATGGAGTGTTTTCTTCCGATGAGGCACAGTGTTAGTCCTTATTTAGGCAAGACCAACATGAACATGGATGGTTTCCATAAAGACAACATCAGCCACATTTCTTTCTGTCTCCTCTAATTCACCTCACATTGCTTTCTGCTCTAAAACTTCTCAATAATCGACTTAAGCACCATTTTCCTTGTATTCTCTGCTATTCTGTCTCTTACTCACGTTTTTGTGGATGAAAATATTTTTCAAGAGTCAACATACCATACTTGTTTGCTTTGGATTGTGGAATAGTCCAACTACCACAAACTGTAAATAAGACAAATCTCATCCCTCATCTCAAGAATTAACTGTGACTTTTTAAAGTTTAGTTCAAACCTGGCCTGACCTAGCAGGCTGGCTGAGGAAAAAACACAGCGTCCGTATGGCAGCGGAGTGCACACTGAAAAAAGTACAAAAAGGAAACAGCATCTACCAAAAAACACTCCAGATCAAAAGTTCACTAGTGCACTACTAGTAGAGTCATGGTCAGGTATTTATGGAGAGTGGTAATATAGGTGATTGATGCCAGGTGTGAATCATGAGCTCCAGCCATGGAGCAGAGAGAGAGCCAGCCCCTTCTCCTGCCACACACACTGTGAAAAGACAGCAAAAAGGGAGGTGAGGAGAACAGGAGAATAACAGAAACCAAAAACCCCAACATATTACAACCCAAAAACATAACAGTACCCCCTCCCCTCAACGGACGTCACCTGGCAGCCTACCCGTCTATCTGGGAACTCTCTATAACCAATAGATCCTGTTCATCTAGATCATCCTGTGATCCAGGATGAGCGCTCTAAAGATCCAGGAGCGCTCCTCCGGACCGTAACCGTCCCATTCGACTAAGTATTGGAAACCACTGCCTCGGCTGCGAACATCCAGTAAGTGACAGATGTTGTGGAACAATGGATGTTAGAAAGCGTTTTTACACGGTGCCGACCCATGGCAGGTGAGAGGAGCAGGAGGCAGGGAGACGGGCAGTGACACACCGTAGAGATGCCTCCAGATTCTGGAAGGAGGAGAAGGAGACCAGCTGGAGCACGATGGGTGCACAGGCGGAGACAAACTCCCTGGTGTCAGTAGACATAGTAGGCCACCAGAACCTTTGCTGCAACAAGGCTAAGGTCCTGTGAAACCTGTGGAGGAGTGCCCCCACTGAAGATCTCACCGGGAGTGGAATGAACAGCCAATAAAGTGGGTAGCCCTCTGGGGCTGGGTGTTCCTGGAGAGCCACCTTGACCTCCTGATCGATCTCCCACCTGGCCGCTCCGACCACACAGGAGGAGGGGATGATGGTCTCCACAGGGGTCTTCTAATCAGAATTAGAGGATTGACGAGAGTGCGCTGGCTTGACATTCCTGGAACCAGAGTATTGTGTAGGGGGTTGAAAGCAGTCAATAAGTGGAAGCGGGCATTATTCTTAACTGTAATGTCATTCAGTCCCCGGAAAACAAAACAGGGGTGAAAAACCCTGCTCCCACGGATGAAGAAGAGGGAAGAATGACGCTGGATGACAGAGAATCCTCAATGTCACTCTCCATAGTCTCCCTCTCAGGCTTGGAGAGTTTATAGAGTTTCTTGGTGGGCAAGGGAGTGCCAGAGAGCAGCTCAATGGCACAGTCAAATGGTCTGTGAGGCGGCAGAGAAAAGGCAGTCTTTGCTAAAAACTTGTCTCAGGTCGTTATACTCACATGGAACCGTAGATAAGTCTATATTCTCAGGAGGACTCCAACTGGAAATGGAAGCAGTAGTCCAATCTATCTGGGGATTATTAAGTTCCCGAGAACAACTGGGGACATAGGTGAGGGAATAACAAAAAACTAAAAAAAAAAAAATGACTACTGTACTCACTTTTGTCCATTTTGAACATAAATCAGACACCTTAACAATCAGTCTAGGTCAGCCATATCACAGATATTTAAGATTGAACTCATTTGAGTGACAGACAACATCAAATGTATCTCCACCAACAAAAATAAAACCAAAGTGCATAGTATGGTTCAAAATACAATTAAAACAACATAACAGTGCATGGCACTTTATCAAGGCAAAACATTTCAAACTGCATTCAACAACAAAAAAAAACATTAAGTGCAAAATATGAGGTGAATAACATGTTAATTGCATCATACTGTTCAAAAATCAATCCTCATTTCTTGCTTGACTAACATGCCTGTTACCTTGCATGTAGTTTGCCAACATTTACCATCTAATGAGAGAAATGGCATTTTTTTGACTTGGCAAGAGCAGTGAAGTCAGGTTTATATGTTGTCAGGGCAATGCGCAAGCAGTGTTGCAGATGCTGGTCAGTGAGGGATATGCGATTGTGAGTTTTAATGGCATTCATGTGTGAGAATGATGACTCACAAGTGTATGTTGAGCCAAACATTGTCAGAAGAAAAAGTGCAAGACCCCTTGAATGTGGAAATTTCTCTCGGCTGACTTCATGGGTCCAGAATTTTTCAAAACCTGCCTGGTGCAATGACTGTCGCAAGTCATCTGACGACTGAATGTCAATGAGTTCCAGTTGTAAAGACCCCTCATCCAATGACGATACCAGCTCCTTTCCTTTCAATGCAAAGTCTGCCTCAACATTCACACAGAAAGGGTCCTTCACAAATCTCATCACTTCACTGGAGATGCTGAAATCCTCAAACCTAGTGGCAAAGTTATTTTTCAATGAGTCAATAAAGCCTGACATCACCTCAGTAATTTGCAGGCCAGATTTCCTCAATGTGGGCAAGTGGAGCATCTTGCCAGGACAAAGATCAGCAGAGAAAAGTGAGAGCTTTCTTTGAAAAGCATGACTTTCTCCACAAGTTCTGCGACTGTTTTATCTCTGCCCTGCAACTCCATGTTGAGTTGGTTCAAATGATGGAAAACGTCGCTCAAAAAGCAAACAGTGGCATTAAACTCATCATTTTCCATCAGAGACAGAAACTTGCCAGCTTTTTTCAATTTTGAAGACCGGAGAAACACCAGAATCTCCTCTCTTAGTTCACAAAAACCTTTCAAAGCGTTTCCTTTGCTAAGCCATCTAATGTCATTGTGAATGAGTAAATCTTTATATTCAGCAGACATGTCAGTCAACAGCTTGCGGAAAAGGCGGTGCTGTAAACTGGAGGTACAACGGATGAAGTTTATGATTGCCATGACAGAGTCCATGGTCTCTTTTAACTCACCACTGAGCTTGCCACACAGGAGGCTTTGGTGGATGAGGAAATTCAGAGATCTCACCTGCGGAGCCGCAGCTACCATCCTCCCGGCGAGCCCCTGATCCCTGCCCACCATCGAGGGCGCACCATCCGTCACCAACATGTTGACGCGCGCCAAATCCAAGTTGTTCTCCTCAAAGAATGAAGCAATTTTGGTGAAGAGAATCTCCCCGGTAGTGTGCCCCTCCATGGGAAATAGGCCAAGCAGATCCTCACGAAAACTTTCCCCATCAAAAAATCACATAGAGGCACAGCTGTGCAACATCACTGTTATCAGTAGACTCATCCACGGCCAAAGACATCACCTTCCTCAGCTTGTCCAAAAGCGTCTTGAAAACGTCCGATGCCATGGATTCGACTCTCCTCATATTTGACGTGTCAGAAATTGGAATTTTCTTGACCGAATCGATAATGATTTTTCGGGTTTTCTCATTTGTTACCACCTCCTCAAGGGATGCCAGCATACACTCCTTGACTGTCTCTGAGTCTGTAAAGGGCTTTTTCTTTTTGCCCAATATCCATGCCACTCGTAACAATGCCGCAGTTGCTCTCTCTTGATCCGTACATGCCCGAAACAAAATGCGACGTCTTTGCTCATAACAAGATGTAAGCCCTATTATCTTCTGCCTCCAAGCAGCAGAGCCCGGTGGGAAAGTAACATCAAAGTTAGTATGCGTTGTCTTGAAATGCCTTCTCAAATTATACTCTTTGCACACGGCGAGGCACTCGTTGCAGATTAAGCACACAGGATTCGCATCAACGGCAATAAACACGTATTTCTCTGTCCATTCATTGTTGAACTGCCTGTTCTCTGTGTCAACTTTTCTTTTTTTTAAGGTAGAGAGAGACATTTTTTCTTGTTAGCCAAACTTCGTGCTTGGCTTGAAAGAAACAAGTCAGAGCAGTCAGAGCGCAGCACTAAAGCGCAAATGGCCGACTGATTGGTCATGTGTGGTCCCCCAAAATATATGTCCGGCCGAAACAGGTAGATATTCTACCCGTTTAGCCACCAGTGTTTAAAAGGAGGGGCATACCGCCTCCTACTGCGCGATCGAATGTACAATTAACCATAGTAATGCGCTGTATGAGACTACCCATATGTAATAACTACACTTCACTCCAAGGGCCGGTACAAAATTCCTCAGGGGCCGGACCCGGCCCTGGGGCCTCCAATTGAATAGCCCGGGCCTAGTTGGTGAGAAAAAACATTATTCAGTTGGTGGATCGTGATTTTATCCCAAAAGATTGTCATGTTTTTTTGGCCCACTCCTACCACATACCTTTATAGTGCATTTCTTTACACAAAACATTATCAAAGCCACCATGTTTAAAAAGAACCCAAGTGGTAACTTGGTTTGAAGTACTGTGATGTCAAACCGATAGCTGTAATCAAACAACAGATCTTCATTTGTACACTAGTTTTATCGTACAAATCCGGGTGCCCATAGATGGCTGGAATGAATTTGTCATCCATTTCTGATTTTAAGTAATGTCAGGAATATCTCAACTCATAGGTTTTTGAAACACAGCAACAAGACAATTTTTTGCTCAAGTAGAAACATTTTCAACTTCTCACGCAGTGGGAACAATTCTCCTTCCTTTTGTCGAGTTAAATGCTGTGTGGGTATTGAAAACACGAGTAAGTAGAATAAAGCTTTGATCTATTTAGGAAAATTGTTCGATTGTGTAGCCACAACTTCATACAGCATCTCCATGCCAAAGACATCCACTGTCATCCAAAAACAAAAACAAATATACAGTATATATATTAAATTCATATTTTAATATTTAAAATATCAAAATAGTAATTAATTGTTATCTTCTGTACTTAGCCGGTGTTATTCATTCTAAAAAACTGCACAGTGTTGGGATGATGTAATTTAAAATGCTCCAAGATGCTGTTGAATAGTAACATTGAAAAGAGTTATATGATTTGGTGACAAATTAATTTCAAGTTCTAATTGCATTGCTCTGACTTAGACAAGCAAACCAAACAAAAGAGGTGAAAACTCCACAATGCAACTGGATCTCTTTAGAACAATACTCTGACTATTTTTACATATTATCCTCCTCACACAAAATCCAGTTCTTTCCTACTGGAGTTCTTTTCGGTGCTTCCCACTTATAGCCAGCCTGAATCACTTTGTCTTGCTGAGCGCAGTGTATTCCGAAACCAAGAGCACTTTGAGATTGCTTTTAGCAATGAAAAGTGCTCTATAAATGAAATCTATTATTATTATTATTATTCCCTCATCTCCTCCCTCCATCGTTTGCTCTGACCGGGGAACATGAAAGCTTTTCATTATAGCTGTGTAACTGAATGAGCTGCTCATGCTATCAGTCGTCCTTCGCCCTGTCATTTCATTTGCTCTGCCAGATTAGTCTGGAAACCCTCCATTGGAAAGTAAGTTCCCAGCATCAGAAATAATGCCGGTCCAATTACAAGCGATTATCTGATAATGGGAGGGGTTATACCATGACGCAGAGAGAAGCGACTTTTGTAAACAACCAAGGCTGCTGCTGATGATGAATAAGCATTTGACTAAAAGTACCCGATACTCTAAAAATGCTCCCACAAAAACGGCAACACTTGTTCACAGACATTGTGGATTCATCATCACAGGCATCTCTTCTTTGTTCGCTGTAGTCTGTTGACATCTTTGCGACGCTCAACAGACGTCACATGATTCGTTGCTCTCACTGGTTGTACGTCTATCCAAATGCATCTGGAGGCATTTTGGTCTGCGTCCGTGGGTAACGCCTCTGGGAAATTGAAGATAAACTCAGAGGTCCCAGACTAATATGCATTGGGGTATTAGTCTGTCTACACCAGGCTACCTTTCAGCCTGGCTACCTTTCAGCCTAGTGTAGCCCGACTAATCTAATCGTATGGATAATAAATGGATGGATATAATATGGAAGAAAATAAAGAATCTGTATTTGCTTAATCTTTATATATATCTATCTATATAAATATAATCTATATATATTTATAAGGCAATGATAAGTCAGATATCCAGGTTTTACAACTCAGCCAAGAACAGAAATCTGAGGCTATGGACAAAGACTTACCAACACAGGACAGTTGAAGACTGGAAAACATAGCCTGGTCTGATGAATCTGGATTTATGATGGTTTGAATGTCAGTTTTCTTGCTGCTAGCTCTTAATGTAAAGCTTTAATATATTGAGTGTGTGATTATACCTTTATAGATAGTGTGCCACATGAGGTAAACACCGGCTTACCAACTTGAAAAGTTGAAATGGAGGGAACATAATAATTAAAAAATCTATTCAAATTTTCAGTTTCTGTTTTACTAGTAGTTGAGTATTGTGTGGCTGTGTCTCAGGAGGTAGAGCCAGTCGTCCACTAACCCCAAGGTTTTGATCCCAGCTTCCCCTAGTCCACATACCGTTGTGTCCTTGGTCCAGTTCCGACAGTGTATGAAAGTGTTTGAATGTGACAGAAAGTGTGATAAACTGCAGTGCTGTATGAATTTGTGTTGTGATGTCACAATGGGTTTGGTGCTGGAAGGAGAGGAGATGAAGAGAGAATCCAAGAGTGTTGGGGGGAAAAGTTTTTGGGATATAGGCTTTCATTTTCTAAAACCTTTGAGTTGGAGAATAAACAAAGATGTTATTTTGTTTAAGAAAACCTGAGTCAACCTTTTTTTATTGCTTCACCACACTACAAGGTAGACCAAAGCCTCAAATGACATCACAGTGTGAATGGGACTTGTCCTGTAAAACGCTTTGAGTGGTCAATAAGACTAGAAAAGCACAATATAAATACAGTCCATTTACCATTAAGTCCATTACAGTCTATCTGTATATAGTATAGTTGACCATGTTCATCTCTTCATGGCTTCAGTTTATCATCTACTTATTGTGACTTTTCGCATGATAATGCTCCATGTCACTAAGAACAAAAATGACCTTGCTAAGCAAGTGTTTTTTGGTAGTTTAACTGATACATTTTCATTTGACGTGGTGTTGATAGTGCCAATCTCAAATGCTAAACTGGAGGGTCTTTCATTTTGGCTTTGGCAAGGGACCAATCTGGCTGTGCTGAAACTGTTTGGAGCTAAAACTCCCACCTGCATAGTGCTCAAGGTCTCTGAGTCACACAAGCTTCTTTACCACGACAAGATAATACAGCACAAAGAGAAGGTTAAGAGCCATGGGCATAACTTGACTCTGCACAGAGGGGGCGAAGGACTCTCAGAGGCCCTGATGATAATGTCATTTTAAAATTCACATCTGTGAAAAAAACTGATTTATATAAAAAACGACAAACAAATGTCTTTCTACAGGGGAATAAAATCAACATGAAATAGACATGACGGTTTACAACCCTACAAGGCCTATTCAAATATAGACACAGCCGTCCACAACAGCAAAGGCAGTCACACAGACAGGTGCCGAAAACAATGAGTTAAACAACAGGGGCCGGTTTCTTAAGCTAAGTCAGTCGTAACATGATGTTCTAAGACAAGGTATACCTGTTGCACCATCTTCGCATCTTTGGAATCCCTGAGGGTGAGGAGCGTGACAATGTGTGTGAGTTTTTGGAGGAGTTTATCAAATCCAGGTTGTCGCTCCCTGACGTTGACCTTAAAATACAACGCTGCCACAGATCACTCGGACCGAAGCCACCTCCACAAGCCGCCCCGAGATCTATGATCGCTTACTTTCTCGCCTATATAACCAAAGAACCGGTGCGGAGCACTGCATGGAGAAAGAAGGAGGTTCATTTCAATGGAAAAATAGTTTTTTTCAACCATGATTACCCTGTGGAAATTATGAAGAAAACAAAGGAATATGCCCCGCTGAGGAAGGTACTAAAGGAAAAGGGACTGAGGTTCCAGACACCAGCGCCTGCAAAACTCTGAGTCTTTTATGAAGAAGGGCCAACAACGTAGACTAATGCAAAATAGGCAGCGGAAGATATGTTGAAGAAGGGGATTTTGTCGTCTGATGAAGAAACCACTGCATCTGTCAGGAACCAACGGAGCGGCGCAGACGCGACACCCCGGAGGAGACTGACGGACAACTCCTGGGAGCTCCGCGAGCCCACGAAACGCTGAAACCGCACTGCAGACATCAAACGAGCCCGAGAGAAGTTCCCGAGATTCCAAAACATTCTAAGACCTAAGGAGAACTATAACTGATATGTACTTGTGAGTAGATAACTAGAGACCTGGTATGAAAAGCAAAAGAGGGGAAAGACAATGTTGGCCCCAAAAGAATCAAAAGATGGGGGGGGGGGGGGGGTTAAAAAATAGTTTTTAATAAAAAATATAACACGATTAGAGTTTAAACACACAGATATGTGTATGTATGATAGGTTTTAACAGGGTGTCTGTGTCTGAATATCAGTCCTGTTCCTTTACCTGTTTAAATAATATTGCTATGGTAATTAGTATACTTAGCCAAAATATTAGACATTCTCTGGACCGCCTAATCTGGGGGAATTGATCTGCACTAAAGCCGCTAGCTGTGTGTTCTGATGACACTTGTGATGTTAGTGCACACCTTGAGGGGCCCTCCACCAGGAGGCCTCCCCTTCCTGTTCAGAAGTTACATTTGTACTTCAATATTGGAGGTCACTTCTGTTTTTTTGTTTCATTGTGTTGCACAGATGTTTATTGTTTACATGTTAAGGTCACTGGAGGAGCATTATGTGTATATTAGACTAATGGGATAGGATGTTAAACCAGGAGTAAAAAGTTATTACTTTGAATGTTAATGGACTACTAACTAAGATTAAAAGAGAGAAACCACAAATAATTTTTTGTCAAGAGACTCACCTTTGTGATGAGGAACACGAAAAGTTAAAACGCTTGGGCTTTAAAAATGCTTATTACTCATCTTTTGGACATAAGCAAGCAAGAGGGGTAGCAATATTAATTTCAAATAAGGTAACATTCCAATTCTCCAAGCAGTTTACAGATACAGAGGGACGATATATTTTAGTAAAAGGATACATTGACCAGAAACCCGTGACACTGTTTAACGTGTACAGACCCCCAGGCAACGATAAGATATTTATTAAGAAAATATTTGATATAATTGCTGAGGAGACCTTGGTTGTGCTCATTTATGGTGGGGACTGGAATGTACAATTACAACCCTCCCTCGACTCCTCTAACTTAACAAAAAGAACGAATCCTGAGACAGTTACAGTCAAAATGCTTCTTCATGAAGCGGGTTTGATGGATATCTGGAGGCAAACTCACCCGACAGAAAGACGATTTACATTTTTCTCCCACCCTCACAGCGTACATTCACGAATTGACTATTTTTCATGTTCAACTTTGACAGGCATAGAATCATAAGTTGTGATATAGGTGTTAAAGACATATCTGACCACGCAGGCGTATATCTATCTTTGCATCTGGATACTGAAGTTAAAAATACAACATTGAGGCTTAACACTAGTTTATTAACCCATCGTATGAAAAATATATATTTTATATATATATATATATATATATATATATATATATATATATATATATATATATATATATATATAAAGAATTTAAAGATTATTTAGAGTACAATGACAATGATGAAGTATCTCCAAGTAAAATATGGGACACAGCTAAAGCTGTAATCTGGGGAAAACTCATAATGTGGTCGTCTACTAAAAAGAAAGAAAGGCAGAAACAATTAAAAGACTTATTATTACAGCTAAAAAATTTAGAAATCAAAAATATCGAATTTAATGACCCCCAAATATTAGATCAGATAAAAGTGACTAAACAGAATTTAAATAGGATATATGACCGTCAAGAGGAGATGAAACTTAAATTTACTAAACAAAGATACTATGACAATGGACCTAGAGCCAAAAAAATTATTAGCCTGGAGGAAAAGAAAACAACAGGATGAAAGTTCCATCCATAAAATTAAAGATACACAATCTGGCAAAATCTGTCTTTAGTTAAAAGAAATACAACAATGCACTGAAAATTATTATAAGGGTCTGTACACAGAACCGGATAGTGCAGAATCTCCAAGCATTGCAAACTTTTTGAACTCATTGGACCTGCCATCCATTGGCATGGAACAGAATAGAATAATGACGTGTGAGATAACAAAACAAGAATTAGACAATGCCATCTCGAGACTCAAAACTAATAAAATGTCTGGTGCTGACGGATATCCAGCGGAATGGTACAAAACATTAAGAGAGATATTAACACCGATATTATTGAAATGCTTCAATTTTATGCTGAAGGGGGAGAAATACCAATATCATGGAGACAAGCAATCATTTCTGTAATCCCAAAGATAGGTAAGGACAAATCTGAGTGTAGCTCGTACAGACCCATCTCGATTCTAAACATAGACTGTAAACTATATGCCTCAATAATTTCTAAAAGATTAGAAAATATAATTCCAGATATAATAAATGACGATCAAACGGGTTTCTTAAAGAACAGACCGACAAAAGACAATGTAAGAAGGGCTTTACACCTAATGGAACACATGAGTAAAAGTAAAGATAAATCCATTGTTCTCAGCCTGGATGCCGAAAAGGCGTTTCACTCGGTCGGCTGGGAATATTTATACTTAACACTGCAACGATTTGGTTTCAATAGCTCAGTTATTCTATTTTCAAAAAACCTATACCACTCCCCGACAGCCAAAATAAAGATGAATGGTAGTCTAACGAACCCTGTTCAGCTTGAAAGAGGATGTAGACAAGGATGCCCCTTAAGTCCTGCCTTGTTCGCTTTATTCATAGAGCCACTTGCACAAGCAATTAGGGAAGATCATGATATAAGAGGAATCTGGATTAAAGATACTGAATTTAAGTCCTGTCTTTACGCTGATGATGTACTGATTACTCTTTCCCAACCCGACTTGAGCTTGCCAAACTTATTTTCCTGTTTGAAAACATTTGGTCATTACTCAGGTTACAAATTGAATATACACAAAACCCAAATAATATTGTATAATTATACACCCGCAGGACAGATACTTAACCTGTCTATCTTTAATTTGGACAATGATGTTTAAAATACCTTGGGATCAGCATCAAAAAGATTTAGCCAAAATATATATGCTAAAAACTATTTACCACTTAAGAAAGAAATGAAGGCAGATTTAAATAGATGGACTTTATTACCACTGGACTTGCATAATCGAATAGACATAATGAAAATGAACATCTTACCACGATTACTCTTTTTCTTTCAATCAATACCTGTAGATGTCCCTTCAAAACAATTTATAGAATGGAGAAGAATGTTTTCTGGATTTATTTGGAAAGGCCTAAAACCTAGAGTTAGATATAGTACATTGCAATTACCCAAAGAAAAGGGGGGACTATCTCTGCCGAACATGGAGCACTATTACAAGTCAGCTCAATTGAGATATTTAATTTATTGGTGCAACCCATGTTACAACGCTAAATGGAAACATTTACATCTGAGTCAATTGGATATCCCACTCCAGACATCACTTGGAGGCAGAAACTTATATTCATATGTTAAAGAAAATCTAAATTGCTGGACAAAAACACCCTTAAATATCTGGTTTGATGAATGTCTTAAATTAAAATTGGAAAATCATATCAAACTGCTAAGATGGGTGGCACACGATTAAGATTTTAAACCTCCCCACATGGATGGGAGATATAAAAACTGGTCCATTAAAGGCATTACAACATACTGTCTCATTTCGGATGGTGGTGTACTGGTTGACTTCCAAAAACTTAGTGATACGTACCATCTAGAAAAGCAAGACTTCTTTAGATATCTTCAAGTTAGATCTCACTTTAATAGTAATATAAAAACAACAGAAGATTGCAACTCGGACCTAATTAACATCTTGATTGATGCATATAAATCTAAACTCAACAGAAAACTTATTGCTGGAATTTATTCATGTTTACAGTCACATAATGGAACCTCCACACTTTATATTAAATCAAAATGGGAGAAAGAATCTAAAATAACTATTTCAGAAGAGGATTGGCTGAACATTTGTGAAACCCCATCACACTGAGAATAAAGCTACTTCAGGGGAGTTTGCCAGATTGTGGGCATTGCTGGAGGGAGTGTGGAGACACCCAGGCGAACCATTTCCACATATTTTGGGACTGCCCAACTATTCAACCATAGTGGTTGGAAATAGTAGAATACATTAACGTTAAAATGGGTTTTGAGATCAAACATGACTTTCGTACCATATATCTTGGGAATATCTCATCCACAATTAATTCTAGTGATAAGTACCTGATTAAAATAATGTTGACAGCTAGTAAAAAAGCCATAACGAGAAGGTGGCTAATTAAAGAACCCCCGACAAAAGGGGAATGGATTGAAATTGTAAAAGATATTTCTCATTAAACTTATGTATGTACAAATTCACAAATAAATGGAGAAAATGGTCAACTCATTTTGAAACAATAGCTCCCCACCATGACAATATCTAAATTGGGTGAAATCATTGTAGATTTGATAAGATACAGGTGTGGTATAGGTAAAGGTGTACATGTAGGCAAATGTGTATGAATTAGTGAGGATATCTTTGTATGCATGTAAGTATATACATCTGTACAATGCAGTTAAGAACAAAGGTCTGTCTAAAGCTGGATAATGGACTTTCACTTTTTAGTGAAATGAACACGTGATAATCATTGTAGGATCAAACAAGGTGACCTATTTCTTAACAGGGACACAAGCCGACATATCTGGAAAGTGGTTATACACTGGGCTGGACCAAAACACTTCCACTAGTTGTCGCCTTCCCTCAAACTATTTATATGATAACAAAGTGACTCTTTTCTTTCCTCCCATTTTCTCTCTGTGTTTTCGTTTGCTTTTCCGTTGCATGTCTGTTCCCATTACTATACATTATAAATAAAAAAAAAGTTAAAAAAAAAAGCTCTTAACTATTTCCATGCTAGTGCTAGCGGCCTTATTGATGAAAATGTAAAATGTTCTTACTGTCCTGCTCCTTGCCTTTTTTATGCACCCGATTTGTATTTGGAATCCATTTTGCCACCATGCTTGATTTGTAAAATACTTTAGTTATTGTTACAGTAACAGTCAGTGATTTGATCACCCAGTCACATGATCAAGTTATGCTGACCGATACCAATCACTCAATCACTGTCACTCGGTCATTGACAAAGACAAACCTCTAATGTTTCAGTCCAGCCAAAAGGTAGCTCAATAGGGGGCCCCTACTAAGCGTGGACCCTGGGGCGGCTGCACCCTCAGCTACCTTCTCTGCCCCCGTGATCAATCGCTTATGCTCACATCACATTGTTGAACAAGTAAAAGTTCATTCAACTGGTAGGTGAAAAAAAATTAGATGAGAGGTTGTGCAACAAGGCTATTTATTTAGACTTTTACTCAGGGTGTTATAATTATAACAATAATAATAATATATTTAATTTTTAAAGCGCTTTTCATGAACCCAAAGCGCTGGTACAAAACAAAACAAAACAAGAAAACAAACAGAGAAGAAAAAAAACCCAAAGTGGAACAGGGGGAGCTAGGGATATGCAGAGGAAAAGAGGTGGGTTTTTAGGCGTGACTGAAAGGTGGTGCGTTCTGGACCAGTTGGAGTCTTTTGATGGAGCTGGTGCTGATGCCGAGGAGGAGAGAGTTGCAATAATCTAAACGGGAGGAGATCAAGGCGTGAATGAGTCGTTTGGCGGCGGGGGGTGTGAGTGAGGATCTTGGCGATGTTGACTTTGACTATGTGGCGGATATGGGGTTCGAGGGAGAGGGTAGAGTCGAAGATTCCGCCAAAGTTGCGTGCCTGGGGAGATGGGGAGACAGTGGTGCCGTCAATGGTGAGTGTGGGGTTGTTGATTTTGCTGAGTGTGGATTTGGTGAGGAATTCTGTTTTGTCGCTGTTTAGTTTCAGGAAGTTGTGTTGCATCCAGTTGCTGACAGGCAGGAGTCGATGTGGGAGAGGGGGGGGGGTTGTGGGGGGATTTGGTCCTGAGGTAGATCTGGGGGTCATCGGCATAGCAGTGGAAGTCCAGGTTGAAGTGACGGAGTATCTGACCGAGGGGGAGGATGTAGGTGATGAAGAGGAGGGGGCAGAGTACGGTGCCTTGGGGAACGCCTTGTGTGACTGTGGATGTAGCAGAGGTGTGATTGTGGAGAGTGATGAAATGTGATCTGTTAGTGAGGTATGACTGGAGCCAGCTGAGTGCAGTACCTTCAATACCGAGGTCTCTGAGTCTAGTGAGCAGGATGTCATGGCTCACGGTATCGAAGGCTGCACTCAGGTCGAGAAGGATGAGGATGTTGAGGGAACCGGAATCAGCAGAGGTGAGGAGGTCATTGAAAACTTTAAGTAAGGCAGTTTCTGTGCTGTGGATGGGGCGAATGGGGGATAATGATTGATTAATTAGATTGATTTTATCAGTGAAAAACTGGAGGAATAATAATTATTATTATTTACAGTGGTGCAATGTATTAATCTAATAAATCAGACAATTTTGCTAACCCGTGTGATTTCAAAATATATGATATGATATATGAATATGGTTCTAACTTTCAAGTACTTTTTTATCCAAAACAATCAAAGTTTTCTGCCTTGGGTTGTGGTATATCCATTTGTGAAGTGTGAAAGTTGATCCTGTGCAAAGTTTTCACAGGATCATCTGAGCTTGTGTTTTTGGGGATTCCACAGTTTGACCTGACGCAGCCAGCTTTGCAATGTACCTTTTGTCATAATCAATGACGTTAGTTATGTGAATGAGTCGCTTCAGCCCAAACACAGTCACTGAGTGTTGTTTAATACATCTCTTTTTATGTTTCCAAAGAACTGCTCATCAAACAACTTAACAGTCAACACTGCACTTCCTCAGCAAAACACACATTTGAAGTCAAGCAGAGCAGTTGGTGAGAAAATGGAAGGAGAGACAGACAGACAGAGAGGCATAGAATCCTCCATTCAGAGTTAGATATTTGTAATTACCAATCACAGTGACCACACAGGACATCTCTGTCTCTGCTGAGTGGATATGATGAGGACCGGCCTATATTGGACGAACTGCTGGAGGCTATCACTGCAGCCTGATGACAGGCTTAGGGGAGAGTGCTCCATATTCTCTATGTGGAACGCTTTCAAAAGTGGAGAGCACACTGTAAAATGATAGAGCAATATATTTCCCTTATCTACAGAAGTAGTTTTGAAAGTGGAACTCTGTGTACTCGGGCATTATAGCTATAGTACATTATGTCAATTTTAAAAATGTTAGTCTTTAAAGCTGAATTAACTAGTTCCACAAATTTCAAATTATTTGTTTGCCAAGAAGACAAATTGAGCAGAGGTGCCTCGGGGTGGAAATAACTTTGATCCTGATTTTGTCAGTGATAAACTAACAAGATTATTGGACATTACAACACTTTCTTAATTCCAGAGATGGGAGAAAGGAAGCTTGTTACTTGTTACTAATGTTACTTTTTACTTGAAAGTTAAGAATTTGTTGAATATTTATCTCTTACTGATGTCAAATGCTGATGATAACATTGTATAATTGCCTGCTTCATGTGACTTCATGACAAGTAGTTATTCAGGCTGGAAGAACACAATTGGCGCACAAAATATCACTCATTTTACATGTATGTGAAAAGCAGAGCAAAATCCATTTATTGTTTTGGAACTGTCAGCCATATTTCTTTTCTTTTTCAGGATATGTAAAGCCCTGTTGAACTTTCCAACAGAGGAACTCCTTCAGGAACTTTATTGTCATTATTTAAACACAGTTTTGGAAATGTGCCTCTTACTCACTATCATCTCATTTTCCTTGAGATGTAACTTCTAAATATGATATTTAAACTTGGGAGTAATATCTGCATGGCCAGAATGGATGTGTCCTTGACAGCATGTTGCAGAACAGAATATAAGGAGTAGAGGATGGAGTGGTCGATGTGTTTTCACTAGTAAGTGTTACTCTATTACTATTGATGGGCTGCCTAGCCTTACGTTTAGGAATTTCTTTAAATGTTTGACATCTTGTTAACAAACATGTGGCAGACTCTCTGACTAATGAGTGATAATATTATTGTATTCACCATGGTTGCTATCTTTCTTTTGCACCATATTCCGTTTAGCATGATAGCATACTAACATGCTAACATCTGATGATTAGCACAAAAGACAAAGTTCAGCAGAGGCTGATGGGACTGTATTTTCACGAGAAAAAAGGAGCCTTGTTGCTGCTGTGGAGGCAGGTAATTGTGTGTAGGTTATTCTTTCCATTTCTAGAAGGCTTTTTACAGTTGACTTCCAGTTGTTGAATGAAGGTAGTTTCAGGTTTCAGAATGATATGATATGGAAAAATGCCCTTGATAGGAAAAAAATCTTGTGCGTGGGGTCAGGGTGTGTGGTAGATGAGATGGCAGACTGAGAGGGTTGTGAGCTAAACCTGTTAAAGAAACAGTTCAGCTCGTTTGCTCTCTCCAGGCTCCCTGATGTCTGCCTGTCTCTCACACCACACCCGGTGATGGCCTTTATCCCCGTCCACACGTCCCTCACATTGTTCTGCTGAAGTTTGGCCTCCAGCTTACTCCTGTAAGAATCTTTACTCTCCCTCAGCTCATGTTGCACCTCCCTCAGTTGGAGTCTGTCCCCCGACCTGAAGGCTTTCTTCTTCTGTTAAGAAGTCCTTTCATGTCGCTGGAGATCCAGGGCTTGTTGTTGGGGAAGCAACGTACAGTCCGGGGGGCATGGTGTTGTCTTCACAGAATTTTATATGTATTCTGTGATGCAGTCAGTCATGTTGTTGATTTCCTCCCCATTTGGTTCACAAAGCACATCCCACTACGTAGACTCAAAGCAGTCCTGCAGTGCCTCATTGGCCTCCTGAGTCCACCTCCTCACTGTCTTAGTGGACTCTAATACTCTAATGGTGAAACAGGCTTTGCAGCTATAATGATTGCAATCTTAATCTCTGTTTTTCCTTGTTTAGAACATGTTTTATCAAAGTTGACAGTGTTGACAAGACTATTGTCCCTGAATGTTTTCCCAAATTATATTTTTTTGTCAAATATTTTTTCTTTCCCCTTTCCAGTTGCCAAAATCAAGATTATAAAATGGAGATGAGATGATTCTCCTAATAAGATACTGGAATTAAACATCACTCAATAATAATGCAGTAAAGCATAGAACTCATTATAGTAATAATAGGTATACAACATCAGGTCTTGATCAAGTTAGTCCATAACACATTTTAATATTTTGTAATATCAGCATTTAACTGTATATAAAGACTTTGTAGTCAACAGGTTATGCCTGATTCCTCGGGCTCTGGCTTTGCTTCGTCATGCCTTTTTGACCTCATCGTGAAAATATTAATGTTGAAAAACACCAAAATACAGTAATGTAACAATACTGTATTTTGGTTGTTTTCAACATTAATATTTATTGTGTTGCTTGTGTCTTTGCCCAGTTTCCCTTGAAAAAATAAACCTTTTTTTTCTAAATCTCATTGGGGTTATCCTCCAACTCTGAGTCTCACACATTTAACGGCCATTGTGGCTGCTTTACTATAGTGTTACTTTGAATAGTGGCAATTTACTTGATTATATCCATGTTGCGAGACTTTATACAGTAAGCATATTTGATTTCTGTAATTCTTGTTATGATTTCTGTTGGTTGTTATAGCACTGTAATCATCAATAATTCATTCGATCTGTAATCAAAGCCAAGTCAGATGAGGCAAAAAACAACAACATACAAGCCTTTCACAGAGTTCAATTTAAGGGTTTTTAAAACATTTAATTTGAAAGGTGACATATTGTGCAAAAATCTGTGAAAAAAGACCACCCTGTCGTTTTTTGTGAGCTGGCTAAACCCTACAGCCTGGCTCTGAACAGCTGGATCTGATTTCTCTCCCACTGAATGTCACAGTTGGACTCTTTTGGCTTAACCCTGCCTGCAAACTGAGAATCTCTACTTTTCTTTTGAAGGGGCGTAACATTTTCTACACAATTTGAAATCGATCGGTTCATCGTGGGGGGGGGGGGGGGGGGGGGGGGGGTTTAGACAGAGGAGCTGCGGGAAAGGGCAGTATGAGAACACTGATGCCTTTTCTTAACATTATAGCATTTGTAAACCTTTTCAAGTGGTAACCCAAATTAAAAGTATGAACCTGAATATGAGCATAATGTCACCTTTAAACATTTTTATCCAATGTAATTTAATACATGTTTATTGGTTGAGTAGATAACCCAGAGGGAAGGATATGGCCTGGAATTATTTCCCATTATATCACTTTTTTCACAGCTTTACTGATATTTTCAGATGCATTCACCTTACTCTAAGTAATTGGTAGCTAAGTTGGCTGAACAGTCAGTTTTGATTTGTCTGTCTTTTTGGTGCCGATTTCAACTCTAGGTGCTAGATGACAGCAATTACATAGATACAGTCTATTCATAGCCGAGAAGCAGTTGGTCAGAGCTACAAAGATAAAACCCAGGTTGTAATTAACTGGTCAGTTTAACTGAGCTTATTCTTTCAGGCCTTCATATTTCAAATGTTGTTATCAGCTGACACAAAGCTTATTAATCTCCTTTTTTCAAAACGTGAAATCTTTCAGTGAAGGTTTTGTTACAGGCCGAGCTTTCATCTTCCAGTGACAGATGTATAAAGCAGAGAAATGTGGACAGTTTTTTCAGATCTGCTTTACCAGTATTACACATCAGACAGAGGATCATTAACATCTAATGAACATCTGGTCATCCAGTATTCACAAGCTAAGATTAAACAGGACTTCAAATGTCATCAATAAAATATTTCAGCCAATTGCCAAGAAATTTCAGAGTTTCATCTGACTGAATAAAGTGGCCCTTTGACAAGACAAGAATGTAACTTTGGCTTTGACATCATTATCACAATCCTTCTCTTCTTCCTCTGAAGTCTTATTTTTCTGCAGTTTTATGACAAAATTTCAACACTGAAATAATCATATTACCGATGTTCCCGTTTGAGAAGAACTTTGCGCTATATAAGTTAATAGATTCTCGATTCTGTTTCTAATTAAATGCAAATCAAATGCATTAAAAGAGGCCTGGGATGTATTTGAATTTTTTATTTGACCTTTATTTAATCAGTTTTCAAAACAAAACCTATCAATCACTTGACTGGAGCTCCGACTTTGTAATAATGTCGCTGTAGCAAATACAGCTCAGCCTTACTCTTGAACTGCCTGATTCTGGCAGTATAAGCCACTGACTACACCGGCTCACCAAAGTAACATAATGACAGAGGAACCAGTAGGTCAGTGCACCAATAAAATACTATTGTAGCTGTTAGGGTAACATTGTTGCATACTGTTGCTTAAATATGAACTGCAACCATTGAGTATTGCACCTTGACAAAGTCAGGACTGGTGTGAGACAGTCATTTTGCAACTAATAATATATTTCATGGGCATTGTCTTCCTGGTAAAAATATGCACTTCTTTCACACTTCATGCTCTATTTTGTAATACAAAGTTTTTTCCTCACTCTACAAAACCAAGCAGGAAGAAACCCATGATGACATCACTCAGGTTATTTTCTCAGACTTGAGAAATCATTCAGCTGGGGTTTTTTTACAGGCTGCATAGTTCTCCCTATAATGACTAAACTGACCTCAGTTTTCCTTACATGTTACAGTATTTAAGTATATTTACTGTCCACTTCTCCTTACACATGCATGAATACATCACACCACATGGGAGTTTCCCACCCCCACATAAAGACAGTGCACACCACGTATCACCTATGCAGGCTGCAGCTGAGACTATCCAAGAACCAGAGAATCACAGTGCTCTGAAAGCATTTACATTAATTTCCATGCATTTATTTATATCTGACAAGGATCCCTTGCAGTGCACACGTTGTCATGGCGGCTTTCTCTATGTATTTACTGGTGAGAACCCTGGCCACTGATGTAAAATATGTGGACACAGAGATGTTATATAATTTGCATTTAATCGTAATAAACTCTGCTCCACATTACTTGACAGTTTTCCACTCCTACTTGCCCTCTCAGTTGATTGAGAGTGAGATAAGCATGGCACTGTGTAAGAGAAATAGTAGTCATCACCTTTTTCTCAGTAAAAGAAGCAACACCAAAAACTGAAAAAACAAATTACAGTTAGATAATCGGCATTTCAAAAACACATTTCCATCATGTTTTCTTTGTTCTTCTTTTTAGTTTCATGAAAACATTTGGAAATCTTTCCTCAACAACAGACACATTTTAGGTAATCTCTTGAATCTAAAGTAGTTTGTTGTATACTAAGTAGCGATGATGTGAAGATGTATTGAAGAGAAGTCCGCCGACACCGTCTTGATTGTATATAAAGGTTTATTACAAAAAGACCAGCATCGATTCAAGCCCTGCAGAGCTTGGAGAGTGTCCGGCCAAAATGACAACCCTCCCGACTCTTCTTGGGGGTAATATTTATAGGTCCATTGTTTACTTGTGTAAGAACCTCTGGTTAGAATCAAGTTATGCTATGTAAGACATGGAACTTAAAGGGGCCACAAGGAAAGGTGAGGGGTCATCAGGAGGCCCCTAACTTGGCATTCCAAAGAAAGAGATGTAAACACATATTCCCCTCTCATTCCGTATATGGACAAAAAGACACTACAAGTTTTATACCAAATCACTTGTGACTACAGCTGTCAGGTCAACATAAATGAGTTAAGATAATATCCATCTATCCATGATCTATACAGCTTCATCCTTTAAGGGTCGCAAAGGGGCTGGAGCCAATCACAGCTGATATTGGACCAGAGGTTGGGTTCACCCTGGACAGGTGGCCAACTTGTAACAGGGAAAACATCTAGAGACAAACCATTTACTCTTACATTCACACGTATGGTTAATTTAGAGTCTCCAATTAACCTTACCCAAATCTGCATGTCTTTGGACTGTAGGAAGAAGCCGGAGAACCAGGACAAGACCCACGCAGACACCGCGAGAACATGCAAACTCTCACAGAAAGTTCTGGATAGTCCGAACCTGGAGTCAAATCATGAACCTTATTGCTGTGATATCAAGGATATGGACAGTGCTAACAACCGCACCACCATGCCGCCAAAAATAAAATATCTCCCATTGACACATAGTGCAGATTAATTGAGTGATCTGCTTGATCTGCAATTTTCAAACTGGCAGTAACATTTCAGCACAAATGATCTGCCACCTTTTCATCAGCGCTAGTTTCGCTAGAAATAAAATTGCAACTGTAGTTTAGTTGTAGCACTAATTCTTTACGTGTCGGTCTTCAATCATCCAGTCTTGAAAAAACAGAAAAATCAAAGGATTACACTGTATCAATGATTCAGGGTTTGAGTGATTTACTGTTCAGATGAAAGGGTTAGAAGATTTCTTCAATTCGGTTCCTCCTGCTCTGGCAGCCAGGGGAGCAGCACGGCTGCACAGGTGTGTTTAACTTATAACTTCAACTGAGTATTTTGGTGAAATCTTTACAAAAAAAAACCCTATCTCTAAATGTTAAAGAAACTATGATGAAATGTAATGGGCTCTTTTTTGGCCAATGTGCTATCCCTCAAATTTCATGGAAATCAATTCAGTATTTTTTGCGTAATCCTGCTTACAAACCAACCAACCAACCAACCAACATACATGGGTAAAAAAATTATCTCTTTGGCAGAGGCAAAAACACAACACTAGCTGTGTCCCAATTCAGGGGCGGCCTCCTTCAGAGGTCGTAGCCCTCACGGCTGACTGGTCTACGGCTGATTTCCTTCTTCTTCTTCCTGTTTCACTGGCTAGTCACCTTATTGCAACCAACTGACTTGATTAGGTATTACATATATCCTTGAGAGGAGAGCATGGCCAAAAAATACTGGTTAATCTTTATAATATAAATCAACAACGGTTTATTAATATATGGTTTATTTAATTTCACATTGATGATATAATTCCATTACTAATATTTAACAAAAAATTCAAAGTACTTTATTTTCCATTTAATGCAGTAATACTTATATTCCACTCTCTGATGCAAATGTACTCAGATTACTATTTTTCTTACCTTTCATGTACAATGAAATACACAAATGTATTGACCCTAATATGATGATTTTATAGAATATATAGCATTGCTGTAGGATTAAGTAACAACAGAATAGAAAGTTAAAGTCAGCTAAACTTCTAAATACCAGCACCAGTAAATTGCAACATGTTCATGAATGTACTAAACAAACAATGTATGAATAATATTATTTTTTTAAAACTATATATATAAATATATATATAAACATCGACAGGGACCATTTTACTGCACAATGAGCAGGATGTTGAAACCGGCACCTCCTGGGATAGCCCGGGCCGGGAAGGATCCTCCCGTTGTATCCTTTGTTCCGCGGGACTTGAAGGGCGCTTTCGTCGGACGCATTTGAAGGAGCCGACGAATTGGAACAGCCGAGTTGCGACGCTGTGACGCAACAAAATGAACCCTCCTAAGGCGGCAGCCCCTGAATTGGGTATGCAGCTTATAAACCCCTACTGGGAAGAGAACAAACTACACAAAAACAGGAGAATAACACTCCCACAAAAGCAGTGCCAACACTTGCAACTTGATTGGGTGATGATATCAGGACCTCCACCCCTAGGGACAAAGATACAGGTAGAGGAGAAACAGACCACCAGAGGATACACCATAGAGAGAGAGAGTGGAAGAGGAAAGCAAAAACACTCCCACAAGCATTGTGCAATAATGCACATGCAGGTTCACACGTAACAGTATGCGATTCACATCCTTGCACTGTCTATCTTTTTTGTTTAGCCACCACCTTTGATAGAAACATGGCAGATAGAGGTGAGGCTATTATCTGTGGCAGGTAACATGACACATAGCAGAGATAATGCTTTTGCATTTCCAAAATTAACTGACTGCACAGGTCAAACATACAGAGGCCCAGTCATACATTCGCCTACTGTACGAGTTTAGAACACTGGTCTGCTCATTCTGGTTGTAACATTAGCACTCATATTAACTCATATTAGAGATGACTTCAGTGTAAACAAGCAGAACTTCATTCCTGACAAAACATAAATTAATTTAGTATAAATTAATAATAACATTTTTAACATTTGTTAAAAAGGTTGCATTTTGTCAAGGAGTGTCCTCACACCCAGAGACCAATGTGTTTGTATAGTGTGGATGTGCATGAGCATGCACAACATGTGGGTGTGGGGACTCACATCAGGATTGTGGGAGGACAAGAAATGTATGGGAAAACCCCTGCAGAGCGAATTGAAACTCCCTCTTTCTCTCTCTCTACACACGCACGCACACTCTTTCTTTGATGACTTCCATTTTCAAGTTACTTTCTTCATCCTTGCCATATTGATTGCTACCATCCTCCTGTGCATCTGCCCCTTTTAAGTTGCTGCAGCTTTACAACCACAGTCACAAAATCACACGCAATCACAAAAGTAATTGCGGAGGGGACAATAAACTGACCATGAGACAAAACCATGTTTGAATAGCACAGGAACCAGCCTCTGAAGGAAAATAAATTGTGTGTTTGTGTGTGTACAGTATTATCATTTGTGGGGTCTCTCTTTAGCTATATAGATTAATTTAGCTTTGTCACAGATGTTTATGGTGAGGCTGCATCGTAATCTCAGCACAGCATCAAGTGGCCTGCTCACGGCAGTGCGGCTTGAAGCAGATGGAATGAAGTGAATGAAAAAGGTTCTGCAACTTTTTTTTCTCTTTTTGACTTGACTTGAAAACTTTTAATAATGCAGTGTTTTCTGTCAGCATATAATTCCCTCGGACACAGAGCTCAAGACCTTCTGTCTTCTTGACAGGTGAGGTCGTACGAGCTAATGTCAATCTCCTATATTGACTCTGTATTTAGTTTGTGATTAAAGAAAGGGTAGGCGATTTTGACAATCGCTCGCAATGTCCCACCTGCATCCTTCAGACTGTCCAAAGCCCCTCCCCCCACAACATATGAACGTGCATTGCTGCCTGGCTGCATCAGAGGAGGAAGCCACACATCACTAACTACCTTTCGTGGCTCATTCAAAAGTAAGAAAAACATCTGACATTATCATAGTGAATATAAACAATGAACATGGCTGTTGCTGGTAGGCCTGCTGTGTCAGTGTTGGGAAATGTCATTGAAAATGAATTCTGATGCAGTAACTTCTTACTGGCTAGCTAGCAACAGGTTTGCTGCAGGCAATGCTAAAACATTAACAATGTTCGCAGTACTACCAAGTCAAAGTTTGTTTTGAGTTTTTATTTTTAAACTTCAGTGCAACAGGTCTTTCGGGGTCAGGCTATGCTGTTGTCGAATCTTTAGGCAGAAGTAGAAATAATATCACAATAACAAATCAACATTACTGTCAAAGACTGACAACACTACAGCAGCATTATCTGCAGAGCCAAGTATAATTGTTTTAGGGATTTGTTATTACATTTATTGATATACCAGTCACACTTTCATATGAATGTGTTATGACTTTATTTAGATAAAGATCATAACAAGTAGTTCTGAGGTTCCGAATCTGTAAAAAAACAAACCAAAAAACAAACAGCCCACCTGGCATAAATTATTTACACTTTGGAATTTTTTATAACATAGCCATATGGATTTTAAAGTAGATTTTGTACATAAGTGTATTACCACTTCATGCTCATCCTTCAGTATCATAAGCTGACTCACCTGGTCCTCTGCTGACTTGCTTCTCTAGCTCCCGTTTGGTTGGGGTAGGGACACCTGACAGAACCCCATGTTGACAGGGATTGTTTGGTCTCAGTGCTCTGGTCCGTGGCAGACAACCTTCAGTGTGTATAACCTCCAGGTCCTTGTCTTCTTCATGTAGAACTTGCCGTACCTGGCATAAGAGAAAGGAGGTCAACTTAGTTCAAAGTTCATATTACCTTACATTGAACAGTACTTTTCATTTACATTCATGCCCGTTGTATGGACTGTAGTCGGGGAGCAGGGATACGGCCTCTCTAGGGCTAAAGCTCTGCATCGCTCCTGGACCTGCACTACAGCGTTATGAAAAACACATGGAGACTTCTTGATGGAACTTGAGGCGTTGCGGCATTTATTATTGCACACAGACTGCAACATGCACATCAACTGCTACTACAAGCCTCTATCCACCCACACCGGCATTCTCACTATGCCCGCTCCACACACACGTAATGCTACGTCCCATTTAAAGCTAATATAGATAAACAATCAAACGACACTTGTTCACAACTACAGTGAAGACACCCGGCGAACACACAGACACACTTAGCTGTAGATACACACAAGCTAACGTAGCATTAGCTAACTTACCTATTGTCCTACAGCGAAGCTAATTTGGCGCTGTCTAATACACACACAAGCTATCTAACAGTTATGTTGGTTACACAGTTCAAGAAAATTAGCCACTTCACCCTAAACAGAGCAGATTATTACCTTTCACCCTCTTCTCCTCCCTGAGTTTACGTCAGCGTTGAAGAGCCACACCGATGTTTACTCTGTTTACTCCTTGTAGTATCCAACCTCTTTTTGTACGTAGCCGTCGCAGATGCTGTCTTTCTGTGGCGACCGGAAGCTTTTGTAGGCACTTTCTCTGCCGTTGTGCAACTCTTTTCTTCTTTAGTTCAGTGTAGCAACCTGCTGCTAGCTGTAGCTGTGGCTGTAGCTGTAGCTGTAGCCTCTGCTCCGTTTGTTTGCGTTATTGGAGACTGTTCACATGCCCCACTGTGTGGTGAACGAGCGGAGTGCGCGGAAGCAGGAAGAAAGCCGGTTCATCCAATAATTTTCTTCGGACCAAACTTTCCTGCCACAGCCACAGATGAGGGATTTTTTTCATTTTAGTGACAGATCATTCAATGTATTCATCGCTATCGGTATGGTTTGAGAGTTTCAAGTAATACGACAGAAAGTGCTTCTCAAAAAAAATCACCTATGCCACCTTTAACCGTCTGCAGGCTGGAAAATGCACAATCGCAGGCAATGAGATTGACAACTTCATCAAGGGAGTTCTTTGGTAGTCGGATGGTTGCAGTGCATGGTTTGATTCTGGCCAGAAACCTATGCTGCATTTTAAACCGTCTTGTGTTCTCCATTGTTAACTGTCTAAAATAATAATTTTGTATAAAAAACAAGTACACAAACTGCAACCTGAAAAATATTATTTGGTGTGCTTTTATTTGAAGATGCCCTCAAGCAAAAAAATATTGCTTTGTGTTTGTTTCTTACAATATGTGTCTAATGTAGAACTTCTTAAACAGACATCTACACCTCCTCCCTAGGTGAGAAATCCAGAAACTATGAATGAGTATTTTACATACAAAACTTAATGCTGCTAACCTACATTGTATGTGGTCTTCAGGTTTCCACATCACACTTGTCTAAATGTCCTGATTAGACCAGGATTAGCTTCCAGATTGCAGTTTCCATTCAGCCTAAACAGCATATGTGTAAAACATATAGTATGTGGATGAAAATGACAAGGGCCTCTGTACAGCGCTAAGTTACTGTGTGCCACTTGGAAAAAATGTCATGTTCCTTTTACAGGGACGGATATATTGTATTGAGGTTATGATTTACAGAGCCAGAGCCCAAGCCCGTTTTTTTTTTATTTTGGCGCACACACAAAAGCAACAGCTAGCGGACAGTGAGGAAATATTCACACATTTTTACAATACGTCTATTGCTTTAGAATCGCTTACTGCCCCTTTAATTTTTTGCCTTGATTAGTTGGTGTGCTTTTGCAGGACTGGCACATACACATTCACCCGTTTTCACAAATAGAGACTCATGCTGTAATTGTAATAAAGAGAACTCATACTAATAACAACAGTCTGGGCTTTATATCACAAAGGGAAATTGCAGCAATAATTGAAGCAATAATTCAATATATATTTGTCTAACAGAACTTAAATAAAATTTAAAAAGTAGCCTATTTTATTTCCCTGTGGCTCACGTTTGCTCATTTTTGGATGCTTGGTTGTGCCTGGAGTTGCAGCGATTTGGAGACACCGGGGAGTGGTGGATACTAGAGCACCGAGTCCGTGCCTGGCTGTGCCAAGGCAGAGTGGCGTTTGGAGGTAGGGCAACACCAGGATAAAGCTTTGCGGTTGTTTACGCTGATATACGAGAAACGCCAGGCAATTTCCTTATGGCAGGGCCCCTGACACGCTGTCACTAGACTACCACTGGTTAAAATAACATTTATTTGGATAAAATAACTGGATAAAATAACATTTATCTGATTCGCCAGGGACGCAGAGAGCTGCGCCTGGAGGAGAATCTTGAAGAAACCAACTGCAGACCAGCCTCAGGACACATGCTTGCCTAAAGTTGAAGGTCGTACATACGCATACATTTATCCGGTGTCCCTCAACCAAGTAACATCTATTTACATAGAAATTAGTTAACCAGATAAAACCAATTTTGAAAGAATGCTGAGGCGCTTACTACCAGCCGGCACGTTGTATGAGTAAACAATTAAAATTTAATTTTTTTCAGTGTTTAAGTATACATTTATTTTTCTGGAATTTTGATGGGGGAGGCGATTCCATGAAAATTTCAAGTTATTGAAACATTACATTTTTATTTACGGTGGCCATGAGAGCTCACAGCACTGCAACTTAAGAAAACATGCAAATAGACAAAACACAAGCAAATTCAAAAAACATCTTCATTAATTTAACAACACATGCGCAGCCTTAAGGAAATAGCACTGCAAACACTGCAACATAACACATGAAGAAAAAGCGCTGCAAACACCACAACAGAAACACATTAAGAAAAAGCACTGTTGAAAGATTCTAACACTTAGAGAATAGATTCATCATCTGCTGCCCCTAACTGGCATTTTTTTCGTCCATATGAAACGTAGAAACAGCAGTAAAAGCTGATATATACTGTCAGATATGATCACTCTGTCTTTATCAACAGGCTAAGTCCTTTAAATCAGCTTTCATCAAACTTAGTTCTTAAAAAGCCCACGCTTGATCCAGGTGTTTGATTCAACTATAGACTGTCTGACCACTGTCTCTTCCTCTCTAAGATCCTTGAGAAAGCAGTCACCAAACAGTTGAGTGAATTTCTACACAACAATAGTTTATTTGAGGATGTATTTCAGGATTTAGAGTGCATCATAGGCCCTGTTCAGACCTGGTTTTAACGACCACCTCGAGTGACCCGATCACAGATCAGGTCACACCCGGCATTAGAATGTAACTCCACATGTGTCTCCAGTGACCGTATGTGATTAGATCTCACTTCCTTGCTCTAGATCTTGTCTTGGGCTGTATTGTTTCTGCTGAGATGGATGCTGGCTTGTTGTCTTGGATCAATCTATGGTTGACTGCCAGGCGAAACCTTTTGAGTGGCATTGGTCTCTTGTTCAGTAGACAACATTCCCTGTTGTAGATCAGCCAGGAATTTGCGATGCAAGGTCAAGGATTTTTCCAAAGAGGGGAATGTAGATAACAACAAAGAAGGTTTTTCCTCTCCACTGTCTCAAAGCACTTATTCATGGGGTAATGTGTGGTCTCTAAAGTATTATCTTGAACTGCTCTGTATGAGGTGCCCAGAAATAACTAATGCTATATAAAGCCCCTTTCACACTGACCAAAAAAACAGTTTAAACCCGCTAACACCCAGCGTTTCCTGCAGCGTGAAAACATTTAATCGGCATTCAGCCCCAGGTCAAATGACTCTGCAATAGATCCGTGTAATAATCGGCTTCACCTCCGATCGGCATTGATGTGAACGTCACACCCGGGTGAACCCGCTAATTTGCGCAATGACAGAGGTAATGAAGGCTCGACTCCTCCGTTGGTAACTGCTGTTACCTCACCAGCTGTAGTAAAGAGACCTCTTGCATGTAGCTAGCTCGCTTAGCCTAGCTTTGGCTCGTTGGTGGTAACAACTAACAATCCAGATCATCGATGAGCTTTAGAACGGGGCACTTTATTTCAACCCTTCGGCGGACATGCACGGCCTCATCGGGCGGTCTCTCATTACACAGTGGCCATAAACTGTTGGTAACATGGATGATGTGCGGAGCCCATTCTCCTTGTGGCTGCAGCTACGTACATAACAACAGCGTGCAGCGCCAACCTTCTTCTTCTCTCATACACACAAACTTCAAAACCCATATGGCCACCTGCTTAAAGGACCAGGCTTGGCTCGTAACACTGCGGGTTGACCCGGGTTTTTTAAACGTGGGTCTACACGGTAATTTTGGTGTGAAAGAGATATAAATTAAACTGACTTAACTTAACTCCATTGTTCTTCATCCCCTCCCACCACCGCTACCTCTCCCCAACCCCCACCTTCTCTCTCTATCTTTCTCTTGTTCCCCCTCTCTCAGTGGGATTCCTGGGAAGAAGTGTGGAACCATCATTTTCACAGCTGAGGAGCTCAGTAACTGCCGGGTTAGTAAGACATTATACTTAGGATACAGTGGACCTGTTCAGACCTGGTATCAACATCTGTCCCTGGCGATCTTATCACAAATGGGCAGCTCTAACTTTGTCAGTTGACACCTGGCTTTAAGTGTGTCTCCACTCCAGTGACCACCTGTGATCAGATCGCTCTTCCCCAATCTACAGGCATATAAGCCTGTACGTGACTATTAAAAGGAATAGGCCACATGTGTTCCAGACCTCTGAATGTGGTCTGAGTGATCAGATCTCACATGCATCCTCAATGTGTCTTGGGTGTGCTCACCTATTCACTTGTGATCGGATCACTCACAAGGGATGTTAATACCAAGTCTGAACTGGTCTGAACAGGGCCTGTGTTTCTCCAGACTTACATGCGCGCACGCACGCACACACACACACACACACACACACGCACACACACAGTGATATAAACAGTCCAAGACAGAAAGTCTGAAAGTTAAGCGGTTAATCACAGGCTTCAGAGTAATTTTTTTCATTTGCATTCAATTGAGAGTGAATTTGTACTTTTTCTTCATAGTGGGGATCACAACAACTCATGAATCATGTATCCAGTCCTACGGTGCACTTTTCTTGCCATTGGGGGCAAATAATTGGACACTAATCAGAGAGAGAAGAACTTGCAAGCACACACAAAACACATAGACATGATCACCATGGTTTTATAGTATTCACCCTTACATGCAAACAAATGCAGTTACATACATGCTGGTATAATGATGTGAATACTGGGGAAATTATTTTCTGTTAAGTATACACAATATTAACTAACCAACTTCCCTCACATTTCTCTCTATATATAGCCTATAAGGTGAATATATGAGGAAGGTTAAACTCTAACTGCACTACATGGATGTGTCAAACAGTGATGACAGTTTACTGCAGAGTCGTGGAGGGCTTCAGAACTCCAAGCTCATTCGCATTTATTACTTATGGTTCATAAGTTTGTTGGATTTATTGTAATTTTATTGTTTCTGGAAAAAAATAACTTCCCTACACTTACTCCAACTTACACTCAATATTGTATTAATTGGATTATGTCCAAACCAATCCCTGTTTAACAAAACCAATATATATATATATATTGTATATATCAATTTTTTCTTTGGCAGGTTTTGAATTTCTAATAACTGGTTATTGGGTTTTCAGTCCAGGTCACAGGGTTTTCTTGTGAGCTAGAGGAAGTTCTTAGGTCTTTCATGTGATAAAGTTCAATTGAACAGTTGAAAGTTCAGCTGTAAATCTGAACTAAACCAAACTTAGGAATTGAGATGTGAAGATGTATGAACTGTTATTTTCCCCCCAGGACATAGCCACTATGCAGTTATGTGCCAACAAGCTGGACAAAAAGGATTTCTTTGGAAAGTCGGACCCTTTCCTTGTGTTTTACCGGAGCAATGAGGATGGGACGTAAGTGAGAGACTTAAAGAGACTTAAAGTGCATGTTTGTCGTGTAAATCCTCAACTGTTCATTCCATTTATTATTTCTTCAGCGGAGTTAGTGAACTGCTTCTCTGTCTAAGCTCATCCGTTGTCACTGACAGGATATGAAAATCTGACAAAAGAAATCTCTGCTGGATCTAGTCCCATGACATGGGAAAGTTTCTTTTCAGTTTCAAGCTTTTAGATTTTCTTCACTTCACTTACCTTACTTAATTGCCATATTTCAAACATTCAGTTCAGGATCAAAACCATCTCGGACCTGTGCGGTTTTTTGCAGTCTCATACTGGAGCTTTAATTCAGTTGACTAGATTTCAACAGAATGAATACGCTACTTTTGAATGCCCTGCCAAAGCCACATATTGTTGGCTATTTTTATACATTAAATGCGACAAGAAGTTGATATTCAGGAACTTATTCAACAGATTTCCTATCCATCCTTGCTTACATCAAACTTTATATTATTTTCTGACTTTTCATTTTCACTGTGTTGGGTTGCTTATCTTCCCAGGTTCACCATCTGCCACAAGACTGAGGTGATCAAGAACAATCTGAACCCTGTTTGGCAGCCGTTTACCATTCCTGTTCGAGCACTTTGTAATGGAGACTATGACAGGTGAGGACATCACAGTTTTCAAAAAGGGTTAAGTAAAGTCAACTTTATACAGTGGTTTCAGAAAGTATTCGGCCCTTTTCACTTTATTCAAACATTATTGTGTAAATGGATAAAATCGCTATGTTTGTTATCAATCAGTAACACATAATGACAAAGTGAAAACATGTCCTCAGAAATTCTTGCTAATTTACCTGACTGGAGCCGACCTGTGGCGAATTGAATTGACTGGATATACAGCAGTTTATATCGGCACACATCTGTGTGTAAGGTACCACAATTCAAACTGCACGCCAGGCCAAAAACAATTGGTGGAGTTGAAAAATATTCTCAATACAATTCTCCATAGATCCAGCCAAGGGTATAAAACCAATTTAAAGCTTTGAGAATTGCAGTCTATATCAAAACAAGGGTGTTACCACTGCCTTGAGCAGGTTCATGCACAAACTGAGTGTAACCAAAAGTGTCAAGAAGTGCCACTGACTTGGTCACAGTAATTCAAATCTTATCTGAATCAGATGCAATCTCTAAACAGGAAATAGGCCAGGTGGTCTACAAAAGGTGGAATGGTCGGAAACATCCACCTACATTTTTGGATTTTCAACAAAACTATTTTATGGGCGCAGGTCCTTGGAAATAAAACAGCTTCAGGCTTCACTAACCGTCTTTAGCCTAGCGGAAATAAGGGGCAAGTGTGCTTCGCAAGTATTATTAGCTAGCCAACACTTGTGTAGTCTGTCCATCCAGCACTCCAGATTGCAAAATTGTACAGTGTGACTAAAATATTTCCTTGATTGCACCGGTGCCCCTGACATTAAGCTAGTCTGTCTGTGTGTAGTGTTATGTTTTTTTTCCCACTAGCATCCAGGAAAGAAGAATACCATGGTCTTAGCCAATCAGAGGCAGAGAGGGCAGGCCATCGTCTCTGATCCTGGTGTTCTTCTTCGCTGAATGTTGGACGTGGGAGTAATACATCAGGCATACTTGGGGATGGGCATCACAATCCGGTATTATACGGGCCCCGGAACAAAATTAATTAAGACCGTAGAAACGATATGCTTCAACGTTATCGATGTTGCAAGAGCAAGCAAGAGAATTAGCACCACCAGCATGTTAGCAGCTCAGAGCGGTGGCAGCACCAGCAGCTCCCACTGCCCGTCACACACGCAGACCTGATCCGTGTGCCGATGGCACAGAGAGTGAAACAGGCAAAAAAATCGATAGACACAACGCTCGTTGCAACAAGTTAAAATAACAAGTAACAAATGTTTTGCAAAGAAAGTCAGTGACACAGAACATTTAGTGAAAGTGAAAGTAAACTCTACTTCTGCTGCTCCCAGTCACAGACAACAGCTGCAGCTAGTGGGAGGATGACTGAGCAGAGTGACACCTCACTGTGACATGGTTCATAGTGTAAGACCTACAACCCTTTACAACAGTCCAGGGGCTTTAGGTAACAGTCTGTACATATTGAGCAGTGTTACCTTTTTCCTCTGAGAGGCTTCTGGTAGATATGAGCATTTAGTGAACTGAAGGTGTGGAGTGAACTGAAGGTGTGAATTCGAGCACTGACTCTGTCAACCAGCCAATATCACAATTTACATGCAAATAACACAAAACGACTTCTCTTTAAAGTTTAACAACATTTGTTAACTTTAGCAATATCAATGTACAATCAATACTACTTTTTATCAACAATGGTCTATTATAAGCTAAGTTACCAATCATATACCATATGATCCTCAAATGAAAAGACAACAACAAGCAAGAGTTGTGTGTGTGTGCCCGTGAAAAGGGGAGGGGGAACAAAATGGCGGACGTGACCGGGGACGTCACGTGGCGCCAGAGAAAGGTGGGTCGTGAGACCTCAAGTTAAACGGCGGCTACCTTCAAACATGTGACTCTAACAAAGGAGAGATTGGGGACAAAGTTAAATTTGGACCACAATCTCTCCAGCACCCACAAGTGTGTGAAAATGTTTGTAAGTAAAATAGCAAAGGGAAAGCGATCAAAGCAGCAGTAAAGCTACTGCAATGATGACTGAGGTCCAGCACCTGGTCTGTGTGACGCAGGGGCGCAGCGGCTCAGCCGTTCTGGTTTCTAGAGTAATCGTTGCGGTGGATGAAGTCTCAGTCAGAAGTGGTTACCTCCTTTGTAGGACAGAGGAACCCACCTGATCAAAGCGGGTTTCTTACCTGGAGTGCGAAGAGCTGTGGGCATCGCATTCTTTTATGGAGTCTGTGACGTCACGAGACCCCTCGCGGTGCTGTGCGGGTCTCTGCTCATGCGGGATGCGAGTTGGGCTGTGTCCAAATCACGCCCCCAGGTGGGAGACGCGGGGTCCAAGGGTCTTGGCTTCCGATTCTTTGTTCTGATTCTATCTTCAGAAGACCATGCGGCATTCAGGCTTCTCAGATGCAAGTGGGCCGAAGTTATCTGCACGGGGCTCATGCACAACATTTATAATAGTTATTTGTTCAAAATAGTGCTGTTCAGTGTTCACCAATGTACAACAATGTACTATGTATAGTCTGAAAAACAAAGAATGTGTTTATTAAAATGATTTACATAATGTGTTAAGAAATTACCAATGTATATGGGAACTGTCAAGAAAAGGTATAGTAAGTGTATTATTACGATGCCAAAAGTCTGGAGCCCTGCCCTCCCTGTACATTTACTGACAGCACACATGTTGCCTTATTCATGCATTTTTGGAGAATCCAAACACAATGTAAGGAATAGTGATTGCACTGGACTACTTTGACAAAATTTATCTTTTTAGTGAGAACCTCTGACTCCTTTATCATTTTTCTTTTACATATTGGGTAATTCTTACAACCCTTCCAAACAATGCACATCATCTCAGTTAAAGAAAGGATGTTTCTATTGCATTTATTCAGCCCCACAATATTGCATGGTAAATGTATAAAACTACTCCTAAAGAGCAATGTGTCACTTGCAGTATGTACTTACGTCCCAGGAATGCACAGATCCTGTGTGAAGCAGAAGAGGACAGACTCTGTGGTAGTCAGAATAATGCCAGCAGTCGGCAATGCTGTCAGTCTCCGGCCAGTGTTGGCGTTATTGAGACCACCATGGAGGCAATGCAGCAACAGTCACACAAATATCTGAATTACTCTATTTAAACTGGTGATTATCCATTGAGCAGTATTAAACTCAAATTCCTTCACTAATTTATCACCTTACTCTACACTAAAATCCTGATTTTAATTGTGGGCTTCGTAGAAGCTAGAGCAGCTAAAGTTGTCTCAAATGTTCACACTGGCTACACATTGTTGTTTATTTTGACTCAGTGCAATACACATTTTGTGCTTGACAGGCACTACTTTCTGCTATTTGACTAATACTGGCTAAAAACTACAGTGTCCCAATGTTGTAGGAATTTTGCTAAGCTTTTTCTTAACCTGGAACAATATATTTTTGATCCAGTTTTAAAGATTTACATTATTAGTAGGAACCAATGGGCTTAGTGTAGAAGACCATAGAGAGAATAGGGAAGTCAGAAAATTCTAAGAAATGGTTTTAAATTATTTAATAGTATTCAATGACAATGTAATTACATCAGGGTTCAGGGGAGATAGAGAAAGTTTGTAGGGTTTCTGCTGCCCTGATGTCAATAGGGAGCTGTTCCACCATTGAGGAACCAGGAAAGCAACCAGACAACATTTTGTTGGCTGGGGTGGCTGCCCACCCCTCGCAGTGAGGGAGTAGCAAGCCGTTTGGCAGTAGCAGGGTGGACTGGATGGTGTGGGTGTAAGGTTTGACCATGTTCTAGAATAAAGAATAGTCAATGCTTTAAAATGACTTATGAAATGCACAAAAAAAAAACGGTCTTTCCTGGCTTTTGAAACTGCCAAACAACAAAAAGGCATCAGCTGTCTGTCATTGCCTTTAAGGCCATGAACCTGATTGCTGGATAAGTGGTGATGTATCTGCTGACCTTTCTAGTTCAAAACTGCATTCATGTCTTCTGCCATAAGTAACTCAATCAAAGTCTTAAAGTGTAGATCGGTATAAATGCAATTTTTGTACCATATATTGAAGTGAAGTTAGTACAGTGTGTATTATTAGTTAGCATGTGCTATCATCTGATTTGTTATTGTTAGTCTACTAAATATTCACAGGCAAATCCCTCTTTAACAGAATAATTACTCATTTGTACTGTATATAGAGCCATGGCTAGTGAAGAGACCACTGTTTTATTTCTTTTTGTCTGTTCAGCCATTTTCAAAAATAGCTATGGAAGCATTTCACATATGCATCTGAGTGTCCATTGTGTAACTACCTTAATTGATTGGTTAAGCAGAGCCCCCCTAGTCTCCACACAGTGGTTTCTCCTGTACACAAGAACATGTGTTTCTGTGTAACGTGAAGCTCCAAAACTTGTTGGGGTGAATTAGAAAGGAAATGAAGCACTTCTCACGTAGGATCCTTTGCACACCGGATATTGCCTTCCATCACTGGCTTAGATGAGAACTTTAGTCATCGTAAACATACAGGGTTTTTGCCAGCATTATGGATTTGCCTGAGCAGGATCATGACTATTTCAATTTTGTTTCTTCATGTTGATTTTAAAAATACATAGATTTAAAGACCAAGGTTTACATTCAGATTTTACGGTCTCTTTGTAATCTCTCTCTTGTTCTCTCCCTTACTGTCTCTCATGTCTTTGAATCTCACCTGTCCGTCTCATCTTGGCTCCCACACCTCACCTCCCTTCAGGACGGTGAAGGTGGACGTTTACGACTGGGACCGAGACGGGAGGTAAGAGCTCTCTCTCTCGCTTCCTTTTTTTTCTTCCCTTTTCTCGTTTTCAGCTTAACATAGAATCGCTCAAAATGTCATGTCTTGCTCTGTCTAAACCCACCTGCTCCATCCGCCTAGCACACACTGAGTGATGAAGCCTACAACTTGCAGGTGAACGGTCAGGATTTATGAGTGCTGACTATAGCGCTTACAGAGGCTTGTCTTTCACTGAAAGATTTGTGGGCTTAATTGGAATTTCATGTGGGTTTTTTAAGACTGTCTGGCCATGTCTTACTTTTCTTGTAGTGTTTTTATAAATCCCTGATCTCGCTTTCCTGAAACCCATTCCTACAAATCTGCAAGAATTAAGGAAAGAAAAGGTAAAGGTTTGCCTCGAGCACAGTGTATCAGTCTCAGGTTCAAGTTACTTTATTAGTACCCAGAGGTAGATTTTGTTTGTAGTAGAGTCCTCATACACACATATGGGAAAAAAACTAAGAGGTACATATCACACATCATTCAACTTATGACAGTGGAAATTAAGAAGAAATGGCAAAAAATTAAATTAAATTTAAAAAGCTCTTACCGTTCCAGATTATACTTAAATATTGATGTGAACTAAATACTAATAGTAAAAGTAAAGTAAAACAAAATTAATCAGTAAAAAATTGTTTAGGTTAGGAAAACATACATAAAGGTTAAGATATAATAAATAAATACATACATAAAAGCAACACTAAATGAACACCTGAACACCTGTGCAATGTATAGCTATGACTTATTCCTCAGTGTAATGGCTGAAGGGACAAAATTGTTTTTGTTTCTTTTTGTTCTACACCTACGGATTGTAAACCTACCCCCAGAGGGGAAATTCTGAAACTCTGTGTGCAATGGATGGGAACTGTCATTTAAAATTGAACCAGTTATGCGCTGTAACTGTTTTGTGCATACTGGGTGAGGGTCAAATGAATGCTCCGTTTTCCTTAATATTTCAGACCTCACCAATTTTTCAAATGCTTTCAATACAATTGATGTGAGTGCCACTGGTCTAAAATCATTAAGGGTTTTGGGGGTGTTGGATTTGGGAACAGGGACAACCACAGCGTCCTTCCAGACCTCAGGTACTAGTTGTGCCTCTAAAGATTTGTTAAAAATGTAATGGAAAAGAGGACTCAATTGCTTTGCACAGGTTTTAAGTATGCTCCCACAGATGTTGTCTGGACCATGGCTTTTGTTAACTCTTATGGAGAGGAAGGCTTTGTGCACTTCTTTTTGTCTTATGTTAAAGTGTTGAACGTCTATGAGCTGGTTACTCAAATTGTAGATCTCGTTGTTAAAATAAAAGGTATTAAAACAATTGTAAAATTGGTTAAGAGCACTGGCCAGCTCGGTGTCTGAGCTGAAGCCATCCAGGGTGACTGGACTGCTGCTCTTTAGATTCTGGAAGCCTGCTCTGGTTTTCATACTGTCCCAGGCTGATCCAAGGTTGTTTGTTGCCATCTTGGTCTCCAGTTTATTTTTATAGTCTTGTTTTGCTTTGAGAATTTCTACTTTTAGATCCTTTTTTGCTATTTGCAGTTCAGCGTTGTCACCCTGTTTAAAGCATGACTTTTATTCCTGTAAGCTATCCTTAACAGTTTTAGTTATCCATGGTTTGTTGTTAGGATAGATTTTCACCCGTTTGCATGGAATAATCATGTCTCTACAAACATTTCCCAGTCTGTGCAGTCAAAGCAGTCTTGTAAGCATAGTACAGATTCATCAGTCCAGTATTTATCTACTCTAGTTTGGGCTTTCTGTCTTTTTAGGACAGTTTGGTAGGTTGGCAGCAAATGCACACAGTTATGGTCCGCTGAACCCAGCGGTGGTAATGGCAGTGATTTGTAAGCGTCCTTTATAGATCCATAGCAGAGGTCCAGGGTTTTATCCTGTCTGGTAGGACAGGAGACATACTGGTAAAGGTTTGTCAGTGTTTTCTTGAGACATACATGGTTAAAATCACCCAGTATGAAGTTTGGCGCCTAGGGTGAGAGCGATTGTATTTTCTGCATGGCATCAAAGATGGTGTTGGTAGCCGACGCAGCGTTCGCCCTTGGGTAAATGTAGACTGTTGTTACAAAAAGTTGTGGAAACTCACGGGGCAGGTAGAAATGTCGTAGCGATACTGATAAAAGTTCGACATCTGGTGTACAGATACGTTCTCTTACAGTCACAGAGGTGCAGTATCATTTGTTGAGATATAGACATACACGCCACCTTGAGATTTCCGCGTCACCTCTGCGTCTCGGTCAGTCGGTAAGGTGCCCTGAATCCATCAATTGACAAGTCAGTGTCCTGATCATTCTCTGTCAGCCAGGTCTCTGTGAAAGCCAGGACACAACAGTCCCTGAAGTCCTTAAGAAAGCTGACGTTTCCCTGGAACTCATCCATTTTGGATTGGGGACTGGACGTTCCCGAGGATCATGGAGGGTAGAGGAATACGAGAAAGCTGCTGTTTTTGGGAGCGTTGCCTGACGCCTCCACGCTTGCCTCACTTCCTCTTCGTTGCCGCTGTTTTCCCCCCTGGGTCTTTTAGGATACAATCTGGCAGTTGTGGTGTGATGTCCGTCACGCACGTTCTCCCACAGTTCAGTTGCAGCAGTGTAGTTCTGGTGTACTGTAGCCTTCCATGCCTAACAGCTCCGTTGACAGAGTCGGATATAATTAATCCATAAAAGAGCACCCAGAGGTTATAATGTCCATTGTAGATAAGCGCATACATAAACGTCGCTATTAAAATGGCTAAATGAAACGGAGTGGACCCGTGAGAACTTTGCTGAATAAATAAGAAAGAAAACACAAACACGAGGGCTCTAAACTTCCACGCCAAACTTTTCACTCACTCTCACTGCCGGTCGCTGCGTACGTATGCGCTCCCGTTCATGCACACACGTGCACACATCATCACTGTCATGGGGCTGTAATTCTGTTCAGAGAGTTCTTTCACAGTTCACAGGCAAGGAATGTGTATTTATACGAATTACTGACAGGCTTCTGGCCTCAACTATTAAATTTTACAATTGTGACAAAAAGACAAAAGAGTGACGTTCTATCTATCCTACCAGATGATTCATTTACATGTTAACCAAGAGATAGAAAGAAGACTTTTACAATGTGGAGCTTAAAGCATTTCTGTCAGAAAGTGATAAGTTTGGCATTGCCAACGGTAATATTATTTTCGAGAATTAAGAAAAAATTTAAAAAAGAGTAGAGCTGCCAACAACACCCCATGGCATCTCAGCAGCACTGCACTGTGACAGCAGTAAAGAGGGAATGGGTTGTTCTAAAGCACAGCATGACGAACATTAGAGGTCAAAGGGAGGGCAATCTCTATGTTTTATTGTTTGTCCAAGGCACACCATACCCCCAAATTGAGACATTCTAGTCTTCTACCAAACCTCTCAAATTACGCAGCTTTTGTAAGAAAGCTGGTGGCATGGGGCGTCATTCGGGGGTTTCCTACCATGTTGTCATTAATTATGTCATTTAAGGGGGTTCTAACAAAATTGTTGTTGCTGTAGACTTAGGTTACCCAAATAGTTTTCCCAAAGGGCCAAATTATGTCAAGCATGCCAAGCCAAGGACCAAAATGTTCAGGGGTTAAACATGCACACGCACCTACACAGCTTTATATATCTTACTCGTATATCAAAACACAATGACAACAGCATTACAGCAAGTGGAAATTACAACAGGACTGAGTAGCAAAGATAACTGTCAACTTTTCTACGTAGGCCTGACATAAGTCTGCATCACAAGATTGTTAAACAGCATGTCCAAACAACTTTCCACATAAACAGTTATCGGCAGCACCTCTACAACCACCTCAAGAAGACACACACGCACTCATACAGACAGAGAGAACGAGTTCTTCACTTTTAAAATGTGAGATTAAATACCACAATATCACACCAGCACATTATATATATATATATATATATATATATATATATATATAAAATTGAATTATTGATTTCAATCTGACCAATGAAAGATGCGTTAGTGGGCCGGCGCGAGCCAAATATTTGCCTCTATTCAGCCATCTGGGGTTCGCTGCTGTAGAATATCATAATTATTTTTTCTCAGGGGCCGTCTCTCAGCTCGGGGTCCGAGGCAATTGCCTGCTTTGCCTACCCTGTAGCGATGCCCATGAAAATGTAAACCACAGGAGAGACAGTGGATGCTAACCCTGACCTCGCATGTAATCTGTAAATTTTAATCACCCACCGTCCACCCATTCCAGGTTTGTTTACTACCATTAATACATGTAGCACTTTATTCATTTAAAGCTAAGTGTTGACAAAGTAATATTTAGCCACCATAACATTATTGGAAAAACTGTTTAATGCTATATGAACATTATTTCTATGAGACAGGGTTGATTGGTTATTATATGACCATTTAGGACAACAGTTAATTTACATATTAATGTGTAAATGTCTTTAGCCTAAAATTTAGTGCACATATGGATCTATACTCTAAAACTCTGTTTGAGTAGTGGTCAGTTTTTTGGAGTTATCAGAGAGAGAACTTCCCATCAACTGCTGAAAAGTTGAAGTGGCTGTGGTAAAATATGCATACTGTTACTGTATGGTGAACAGAACATTCATGTTTACATTAATTGTGTTGTATATACAGTGTATCTAAATTTGAATAATTTTGAATCAATTTATTAACCATTTCCATATTTAACTCCGAATTTATTATTATTATTAATATTAGTATTATTAGGTCAAAAAGGTTTTTACTGTGGTGAAGAAAGGTAAATGACAGGTCTAAATCATTCTTGTCAAAAAGAGCATTAATAAATGTCACAATCTGCTTAATCAATTATGCTTAATTTCTTTTTTAGTTTCCTGTCAATTTCTTTACCTAAATGTCCCTAGTGTTAATCTTTCCTACCCCCCTTATTGTATTTTTCTCCTCCCCCATTGTTGTATATTTTCCTCCTCCCCCGTTGGGAGATGGACTATTTGTTTGCGCCTCGAGGATTCTCCTCCAAATACCAGTATAACACAGTGTCATGCACAGCTTCAGGTGGTGATATATTGAGATGCAGAGATGCTCTTGCAGGGAGTTGATATTTACCAGTCCGATTATGCTGGAGGGGAGTTTTTCCTGCACGGATGAAAAATAATGTGTTGAACTCATGAATACCTTTCTCTTAGTGGTCCTATCAAGAGGAGAAGATTTAACTGGCTTTAATTCTGGCACAGGTCAAATGATGCAGTTACCATTCAATGGCAAAGTTATTTAGTACATTAAACAAATATTACAGACTCAAGTTGAGAAGGAAGAGCAGAAAGAGCATCCCACATTCTGGGCCACAACCGCAAACGCACCATCACATATTGTGTTTAGTCGAGCGTGAGGGACAACCAGTAAGCCCTGAGGAGAAGGTGGTGGTGGATGGGTCGACAAAACATGGGACTGTCACACAGGAGACTGCTATGTTTCTCTTTGTTTGTTGTCCATGTATAACTGATAGTAGACATTATCCATGACCAATCCACAACCTTAACTGCATGTTTATCATTGTAACCATGATAACAAAAGTCGCCCAATCATATATGTTTATAATAGTTTAGGTCAGATTGTTAGTAAAGCTTGAATTTTTCATGCCACTTGACAATGCTGACACTTTATTGTTGACATCTGTGTGGACAGGCACTACAAATAATTCATAGTACTATGTCATTTACTACGGTGATAGAGGCAGTGAAATTGTTTGGGGACAGAGGTCCTTAACTTACTTCAGCTGTGATGTATGTGAGCACTCTTATATTACTGTGACTTCATTTTATTCAGTGTTATTATGCTTGACAGAATGGGGCTGATTAAAAATGAAGTGTCTTGTTTGAATGTCCTTCTGGCATTTAATATGTAATCTTTGCACCACAACACCTCTGCATGGGCAAATCAAAGACACACTTGCATTTCATGCAGGACTATCCATGACAACATTTTGGACACAAGCTGTTTTTCTTTGCTGTTACCTAAATGCTAATGTTTAACTCAGCTACAGGACATAAGCTTATCTAGAGTAAGCTTATTGTAGCTTTGTTTGCCCAAGCGACAGAAGCAAAAAAAAATTAAAGGCAGTGTCTTGTGTGGAATTCTATTCATTATTAATGGGATGTGCATATTAAAGGCAGTGCAGTTGACAGTGTATAATATGTCTGGACTAAATGGATGTTGTACTGCAAAATCAGATACTCTAGCGGAAATCTTATATGGTGTCTGTTAAGTATTAATTGAAATGTTCAGTATCACCATATTTAGGACTTACCAAATACATAAATGAACAACATATCCTCATTATTGTTTACAGAAAACGTAATCCAGTTGCGTTTCCTGCTAATATTTTTGCAGTTACAGTATAGTTGTATAGAAATGTAACTATTAGAAATATATTTCTTATAATATAAGGCCATATAGAAGTCATAGAAAAGAAAGCAAAGAAGAATCACTTCACTTCAGCATTGACTGCATTGCCGATTCTGCTGGATGTGTTATCTGAACCAGATGCCTTGTTAGGGGCCTTTTGGCAACCTTGGGTTTCACAATTGCAGCAGAAACGAGTCAAGTTGCTATAACAAAAGCATACATGATATAGTGATCAATGGTTGTGATTATTTGGGGGAACATCATGGTGAACTAAAAGGCATCAGTGTGGTTATAAGCATATTTCTATATCTATATTCAACAGGATTAGTTTTGGTGGCCATGGGAATAGGGGAAATAATAAATTGGTATGAGGGTTGCCCACAACAAAAAGGATAAAGAAGGAAATATGGTAGGGGTGGGAGGAATAATCAATTCTTAGATGTATCACGATTCTCTTTTGAACAATTATGTCTCAATGCAGAAAAATTTATAATTTGAATTTTACAACTCAAATTTGAACATTAAGACGCAACTTAACATCACCGAATTTCAGACTGTAGCGGACCACTTCAAATGTCCCTATCCGTTCCTCATGGCTGAACATCACGGGCGTAGAGGGCGTGAGGGTAATGTTTTTTACGTTGTAAGCTACATGTGAGCATGGCTTAAGAAGAGAGACCGACCGGAATGATTCGACCAGCAGCCACTGCATGAAAAGCTAGACTATGGTAGCGTTGCTTCTTTTTTCTTCCAAGTTGGCAATGAGACATGCGACCATTCCAGGCAGCAGTGTCTCTGCAGAAACAGACTCTTCTACTGCGCAGCGGTGGACGTAGCCTCCCCCTCCTCTTAACATTCAGCTTCCACCAGCTAAGCACCTTTGCTATGTAGGCTACAGCTAGACGTTTGTTTTTTTGTCTCAGGGAGTCTATGCTCATTGCCCATAACAGGAGGATTTTGTTTGAAGAGAAGTGTTTATTTATTTGTGGATAAAAACAGCTTTTAATGTTTTTTTGTTGCGACAGGCAAATTTTTTGTAGTTGTTTTTTTTGCTGTGAAATATATTGGCATGTATAACCTTCCAGTGGACCTTCCAGTGGACATATCTCATTGATTGATTACTATTAATAAAATATAATGGAAAGAAACTTTTTAAATTTTTTAAATACATTTTATTTTCATTAAATATATTATTATTTGTCTTTTTCGTAAGTATATTAATGGTGGTGATCATCATTCATATCCAGACTAACATTGTGTTTATGATTAAATTCTTAAATGCAGCAAAAAATTGTTTACAAAAGCACAAATTTCTTTAAGATCTATCCTCCTACGTTAGAATTTGCTTACTTAGGTATCTTCTGAGGAAAAGAAAAAACAAACGCCTCCCCCACATTACATGGCCTCAAACATCAAGCCTCTTGATCCACAGGAAACACTGACCTTATTCCTCATTCCTGTATAAAAGATTGTAGATGAAACTTAACGTGATTTGTGAAACCTAACTCTAACAAATCTGCCACCATTAGCCCAGTGCCAAAAAAGTCCCCTGTACAATGTCTAAATGACTATTGCCCTATTGCACTGACACCAATTGTAATGTGTCTAAGTGTTTTTAGAGGCTGGTCATTAAACACATCAGAGTTATTCTGTCCCCAATCATGGACCTCACCAATATACATATCAGGCCAACAAGATGATGCAGTATCCTCCACCCTGCATCTGGCACTCACTCACCTGAAAAAAGGACAGTTCAGACATCAGCTTAGCATTCAGACTTTAACACACCTCTCTGTAACTTAATATTGGACTTTCTCACTTCAGATTGCAGTCAGTCAGATAGGAGGAGTTCTTGGGGGTGCACATTGCTGATGACCTGAACTGGTCCATCAACCCCACAGCCCTCACCACGAAAGCCATGCAACACCTCTTCTTCTTGCAGAGTCTAGACTCCCCCACATCCTTCATGAAAACATTCTACAGAAGAACCAAGAATCTCCACCAGAACAACCTTCTTGACCCCCACCACTCAGGATTCAAGGCAGGGCACTCAACAGACTGCCCTCCTAGCTGTCACAGAGATACTCCACACAGCTTGCGCAGCCTCCCTCTCCTCTGTTGTCATCCTGCTCGACCTCTCAGCAGCTTTTGACACAGTGAACCACCAGATCCTCCTCTCTACCCTCCAACAACTGGGAGTCTCAGGCTCGGCACTCTCCCTGTTTGTATCCTAGCACAAGGGACGCACCTACAGGGTTACTTGGAGAGGAACGATGTCCAAACCCCGCAACCTCACCACTGGGGTCGCTCAAGGCTCTGTTCTGGGCCCCATCCTTTTCTGTTTGTACACCAGGGGTCTCATTTATAAAACTGTGCGTAGGATCCTTACTAAAAGTGTACGTGCGCCCAAAAGCCAAATATGGCGTATGCCGAAAAATATTCAGACTTGTAAAACCGTGCTTACGCACACCTGTGCGCAATTCTCCCTTTATAAATCACAGATCACCTACAAGTGTGCGTACGTGAATCAGCCTCATAGCCCGCCCTGTACACGCCCATTATAACCATAAATAGTCACAACCTACTGACTGCTAGCCAGTCAGTCTCTTCTTTTTCTGTGCGCAGCTTTGTGAATACTTTTACACATTGCAAAGTAAGAAAAAGCCCTGGCCCTAATAACATTGGTAGTCGTATGCTGTCCCACTGGGCTGAACAAATAGGCCCTACTTTTTATTACATTTTTAATGTCATTCTGTCAGCAAAAGGTTCCCAACTTATGGCGACTATCTACAATAGTTCCCTTTGCAAAAAATATCCATCCCAAGACTCTGAATGACTACAGGCCTGTAGCATTAACCTCACTGGTAATGATGTCCTTTGAAAAGCTGATCAAAAAAGAACTCCTCGACAGGACAGAGCATCTTCTCGACCCATAACAGTTTGCATATCGATTTAACAGGGGTTTCCAAGATGCAACCATAACTCTGCTAAACTTCATTTATAAGCACCTACAAGGTTATACGACCCATGCCAGACTGTTGTTCATGGACTTCTTATCAGCTTTGAAAACCATAAAGCCTCACCTGCTGGTGTAGAAGCTTGTCTGACGTTTTGGACTGGACACTAACATAATAGACTGGATCTGAGACTGAATGGATATTTCTCCAGACTGAGCTCTCCTCAGGGCTGTGTAGTTTCTCCTCTGCTATACAGCCTATACACTGAGGACTGCCGAAATGAGTTTGTCATCTGTCATAAAAATGAAGTTGATGACACAATTATACTGAAATTGTAGAAGGATGAGGAAACGTCACATGGTCCTGTCATATTGTTGGTGTCATGGAGCCTTCTTGGAATTGAATGTGACACACAAAGGATATGTGCGTTGATTTTAGACAGCAGGACTCCAACCCTGTTATAACCGCAATAACTGGTCACGGTAAAGATATTGTTTTACAAGTATTTGGGCACTATAATTGATTACAAGCTATGCTTTGACTGTAACACCAACATACTGTGTAAATAAGGCCAGCAGCACCTTTTTTATATGAGGAAGCTGGCTAAGGTTTGATAGGTCTCTGATGACTCTTTTATAGATGTTTTATTGAGTCAATTTTTACCTTATCCTCTATATGCTGGTGTGGTGTAATTAATCTTAAACAGAAAAATGCACTGACATGGGTGATTAAGGTCTGTAGCAGCATCACAGGTACTCAACAGAAAAGTCTGACGCGGACCAAATTACTCACCATTTTTCTCAACATGAAGCAATATAGCCATACAGCATATTCACAGAACAGTTAGTAACTTGACTACACCTCAATATCAACCATTTACACAAATATGAAACAATTAAAACAACAAGCAAAAGAAATCAGAATATCGCATACAACATGAATGTTGTACATGTTCGATATGTCCACATATGACAGTCGTGATATTCCAAGCTAACAACATAAGCTATGTGTTAATTGAAAGCTCAGAGTTTACTGATTCCAATATTGTGTTTATTAAAACTTTCCGACCAACTGTCATTGAATAAGCAGCCGAAGAAGAGCAAGGTAGCTGCTGCTACCAACATGCTAACAACACAAGCTACATATCATTCTAAAACCCAGCCTCTGCAGATTCCAACGCTATCCTTCCTCTAACTCTCAGGAAAACATTCCGCTTACGAGCCACTGACCAATGTTCGTATCAACACAGCAACATACATAAACTATGTCTTACCGTCGAAGTATTTTCAGGAAAAGTTGTGTTTTGATCCATAAATCTGATTCCGATAGCAAGCACAAAGATGGCTCGTCATTTCAAGATATTAATCTGCCTGGTCCGTCCTTCCCTCGACAGGCGGAATTTGCATGGGAAATGGCGTCGGGGAAAAAGAGCTTCACAGTAAATTCACCCCATCACAGATAGTGAATGGTGTCCTTGGGAAGGATTTTGAAAATGTTTGTCGATTTTCCTGGCTCTGACGGTTCTATAGACGTGTGTGCTGCTGACTTACACGCCTTTTTACTTTACCTTGAGTCTGTTTGAAGGTCTGGCGACATAACGTCGCACTACAAAGATTGTTTATGGAGAGAAATATGTTCATCCGTCTTTGTTAAAACAGTTCTATTAGATGTAATACACAGAGACATGTAGGGGAAATTAAATGAGTTTTGCAGTGAGAAACCTCACATGGAACAGCTGTGCCAAGTTGTGCCAAGTTAGAGAGTCTGTCTGACCATGTCCCTACTAAAGCCTGTAACTTTGCCCTGATTCTCTTTATCGGCATGACATTTTGCACAGATTATGTTCAGAAGTTGCTCTGCATCTGATGGATGGGAGAACAAGCAGCTGTTACTAATCATATGCTAACATACCAGCCACATCACCATTTTTAAGATAATCACATGTTAATGCTGTGTTTTCAGCTTTTCACATTGCCCCCGAGTAGCCAATAAATAGTTAACACAGGTTTAATATTCTTTTAAACATATTGCAAGGTCAGTTTTTCTTAATGTGTGATTAAAAGATCCTATTTTTTTGTACAAAGTGAGTGCACAGGGATTTTTTCCATACCCTATACATGTGTCTACAAAGTAAAACTGTAAGATGCTGTTAACTGATAATATTATGTCAGAGCAGATGTAGAATTGTGCTGCAGATGTAGAGACTTTCTTTCTGCATCTTTCTTTCAGTCATGACTTTATCGGCGAGTTCACCACAAGCTACAGAGAACTATCCAGAGGACAAAGCCAGTTCAATGTCTATGAGGTAAAATAAAGGTGTTTCAAAGAATAGGTTGAACATCTTCATCAGCAAATAATTGAAAAGGAATCACATATTTTGGATTTTCTCCAAAACTCTGTTTTCCTTAATATAAGGATTGGATAAAAAATGTTTTGGGAACTTGAAACAATACTAATTTTTTTTTATAATTAATTTGAGTACTACTCTGTGCTATGATAACATCTTATCTACATCCACCAACAGGAATGCAATTAGACACTGAATGACTTAACATTTCTGCTCAGAAATATTCATTGAAAAATAATTTCTTGTTTCCTGTAATGTGGCCAAAGGTTTTGAATCCCAAAAAGAAAGGCAAGAAGAAGAAATACGTCAATTCAGGGACGGTAAGAACTGTTTGAGTGTGTTTTCATCAGCAGCTGTCGCATCTTTTATGGACATGACTCAGCAGCAGTAACATATCAGAGCAGTAAATAGATGTTGTTTGCCATGAGCCTCCTCCATCTCTGCCTTGTCTCCACTGTCTCTCCTTCACTTTACATTTCCCTCTCCCTCTTTCTGTCTTCAAGGTGACCTTGCTGTCTTTCAAAGTGGAGTCAGAATACACATTTGTTGACTTCATCAGAGGAGGGTAAGAGCTCAGTCTCTTAATATTTTATTAGTGCAGAGTGGGATCTTGAAATCACATTAAAGTTAATGCTTGCACAAGATGTAAACACAAATTATAGATGCCACGTGGTGAAATGCTGCTGCCAGACGGAGTGTGTCTGGGAAGCCATTAAATAACTATACCAGGGAAATTTCATGAAATGCTTGTCTATATCCTACAAATTACTATGCAATTTTGAATCTTTTCTTCTGTATGAATAATTTCCCACTTTTTTCTAAAGAATGCAGAAACCTAAAAAATGATCAAATCAGTCTGCCAGGCTTCTGGGTGTAAATGTTCTTTTCTATTTTTTGTATGAAAAAAAATCTTAAAATTGTTTTTCTCTCAGCTGTGTATAATATGTGTTGTCAAATTTGGAAAGAATACAATTCTGGCAGAAAGATGTGGTCATAAAATATTCAACTTTAAAGATGGTGTACAGCACAAAACTGATTGGAACAATTTAAAAACACTATTATCGGACTTGAGAAGCCCACATTTTATGCATCACAGTGCAGCCTTGTGTTTTTTTAAGTGACAGTATTGAGCTGTTGATGAGTTTTTCAGTTTAGCCTGAACAGTTGTAAATCGCCTCCCATCTGGAGATACTGGCACAGTCTTGACATCTCTGTTTTAAATTTATATTGATGCTTTCCCTCTCCCATCAGGACACAACTCAATTTCACAGTGGCCATAGACTTCACAGCATCCAACGGTAGGACTGCATTTATTCCTTGTGCATGCAGGAAATGTCCACACATGTTGTTCAGTTAAATGAAAAATCTGACAATCAGACACCTTCAGTGTCTAGGCTGAACATGCACAAGATTGGACATGCATTCATGACAATGACAGTGTCTGTGATTGTGTTTTACTTTGATTAGTAACTGCGTTCTTCTCTTTGGGTTGAGAACAGAACATATGATTGTCAGACAATCACTTGACGGTCTTACATCAGGGATATTGGTTGGACCCAAGGCCATTTTTTAAAAAGGTTGTTGCAAATTAACAGTGTTAAGCTGTAGCAAATTTCACAGGATAATGCTGAACTTTTGAGAAATAATTATTGTTTCAGCATATATAATATTTTCTTCCATTTCCTTCCTGGGTCCCCTAGTAATTAACATTTTTATACATCTTAACTGCAACAGCACACGCGAAACATTATCTCTGGCTGAATTATGTTCAAAGGAAGTGCATTTTTTGACAGAATGAAGCTCTACATTTACGAACAGCTGAGTCATTAGGAGGTGGTTGGGGTGGATAGTGGCCATACAAAATGATATGCCAGAGATGAGGGTTTGCATTGTCAGTCGTCTCTTTGGTTCAGGCAACAGATCAGCTTCGGTCAAAGTCAGGGGCAAGATTCTGCCTTTTGTGAATATATTGATGCTGTCACTGTAAGTGGATTGTACTGCAAGATCCAATATATTGATGGAAAACTAGAGTGCGACTCAGTAGACCACATACCTCTGCCAACAGACCCCTTTATTTCAATAAAGTCACACCAAATTGCAAAATCATAGACGTATAGACCCCTAAATATGCCAAAAATGTATCTCGCAATTTTAAAGACAGGTAAACCAAATTCCTTTTATCCAGATCCTCAAAAGATTCTTTTCTTGGCCCATGTCCCTTCCTTCCACCAAGTTTTGTGAAGGTTTTGTAGTTTTTGCATGATCCTGCTGATAGACAAACAAATGGACAGGGACTAAAAACATAAACATAAAGGTAACAAATATGTTGTCTTAGAACATTTTACATATATGTTCAGTATAATGTATTTTTGACTTGGTAAATTAACAACAAATCCTCCTTATATCTGACTACAAAATGTATTTGCTGTTTCAATTTTAATTGTATAGAAATGCAATTTTAAACGAGACAGGGTTACATGTCTGCCACAGACTTCCCAGCAATGCATGTAAGGAAAAGTGATTTCAGAATGTAAATAAATGGCTCAAGTGTAATCATCAGTGCCATAAAATGAATCTGTACTGTAATCACATGAAAGCTTCTCTCTCTAGGTAATCCGTCCCAGCCCACCTCTCTACACTACATGAGTCCTTACCAGATGAACGCTTATGCCATGGCTCTAAAAGCTGTGGGGGAGATCATCCAGGACTACGACAGTGACAAACTCTTTCCTGCTTATGGCTTTGGAGCTAAACTTCCCCCTGATGGCAAGATCTCCCACGCCTTTCCACTGGTAAGAGCCTCTGAGAGAGAAAATGCATGTCATTTTGAGATTGTCAGGCAATGGGCTACTTGCACAACCATGTCCGGGTTCTATTTTGTACTGCTCAACTGTTTCTGGTCCGGTTCAACAGTGGCGCTGTTTCATTAGCTGATCGGTAACGAAGTATCTGCTGCAGACCTTCATATGAGGTGTGATGGAGAAATGAGCCTGGCGTATGTTAAAGCTGGGAATATAGACACATTTCTTAGCATTTAGCATAGAATGGGATGCTACCTTTGATGATAAATAGTGAAGCTTAGTAAACCGTACGACACTGATGGGCGAGCATTTAACTGCGAGAGCACAGGCAACAACACACGTCTGGAAAACTCTCAAAACCGATTAGACCGCATGTATGGATGAAATATTTTAAGCCACTATGACATGAACACCGCTAACCAATAGCCATAGCACTGTGAACCTAGCAACTAGCAGTCTGATTACAACAGCACAGTAGCATAGAGTATGGTTACAGAATGCGACAATAATATGGAAAATAAAAGATAAATGAAACAGGGATAATTAGCGGTCAAGCAGAACGCATCGTTTGTCAACCCCTTCAGTATTGCTGCTCTGTCATCTGTGGAACAAGATCTGATGTTTACATCTGCTCAATCCGCTTCCTTCTTTTTTTAACTCATTTTTGCTCGTGGTCTTTGTCGTTTATGCAGTTTCTGGCAAAGGACGTGGGCAGCTTTTTTGATGTTTGGCGTTTCTTTGCCACGGTGGTTTCAAACTAAATCCGCTTCTGCTGCTTGCTCCTCATTGCTAAGACGTGAGCTTGGTCTTGGCCGAGCGTGGGGGTTATGTGCACAGGGACTGAGCAGCGCTGCGTAGCTTTTACCTGGATGATTGACAGAGCAGAGAGACGCCCCCTGCCTGTGATTGGGGATTTTTCTTCGGGCGCGGTGGATTCTGGCAAATGGCATTAAAGGCAGTGGGGGGATCTAAATTACTTAGATTCTGTCACAGATGATCTGTCTCACATATTACTACCAGGATATAGTGAAAGTTTCAGCAAATATGAAAAAAAAATATTTTTGCAAATCCTACAGACTGCAGCTTTACGTCTTTGAAAATGAAAATTCAAATGGAGTTTGCAATTTATTTTTCAAATGGTTAGAAATGCATTTTAGTTTTAATTGTGACCTACATACTGTTTGCTTGAATGGAAAATTAGTCTGCATTGTTTATATCGCATTTAAATTTGAATATTGTCCACTGACGAGAAGGTTAAGTCTTTAAAAATTTTAATTAAAATGGAGTTTTCATTTAAATGTTCATATGTTTATCAAATTGCATTATCATTTCAATAAAGTCACAGAATGCCCATACAAGGATGTGAAAATGAAAATGAAACTTGTATGATTGCATTTTTACTCAAAAGAAACGAAAATTATAATGCTGTTGTGGAATTACATTTTCATTTTCACTTCATCATTTGAATTAAGCCCTCTACAGTTTTGGCTTCCATAATATACATCCAGTCAATGGTTTCATACTATTTGACTGAGCTACACGTTACCATGTCAAGATGGATGTTTGTTTACAAGACAACCCCACCTATTCTGTGCATTTCATATTTGATATGCTCATATAAAAGCATCACATAATATGCAGTGCAATACCTAAAAAGCTGAAGGCCTGCTATGAACTTTGAAATGTTTGCCTCTGAGTGCTCAGATTTGCCTGATTTCTGCAGTCCAGACCCGTCCTGATGTCCCAGCAAGGATGTTATTGCACAAATGTATTTATAGTCATTGATTATGAGTAATTAGTATGCAAATCCCAAATAAACATCAATAAACTTTCAAATTTAAAGGATGATGTTTCTGGACAAACAAAATTACTCCCTTCGCTGTACTGAACAACAGAGCAATTCAGCTCGGGACAACTTGTGATGTCACTGAATGGAAAGGTTACATAATCCCACAAAGCTACAGACATTGTGGAGTATTCTTGTAAAGTGGATGACTGACACAGAGGAAAGGGACACAAGGTGGGAGGAAGAAAATGAATCACGCTGTGCATCAAGAGAAAAGAAGTTATAATGACTTCTGCTTTGATTTGAACCCTCTCCCCGGATGGTGCCATTAGTTAAAAAGTGGGGTTGGAGAGGAACAAAAATAAGGAGAGTCTTAAATCTGTTGCTATTTTGGCCCTGCAGGATAAGAATTGTGGGAGATTTTTTTAAGAAGTTGATAATATGGCCGGAGCTTTTCATGTCGGCGACATGCCTCTGGTTTGCATTAGCTGAGTTTCTCTGACCTGAAACTGTCGTTTTTAATCAAGTTTGTCAAATCCCACAACCCTCCTGTCTACCTCCCAGTCTGAAGTCAGAGGTGGACAACAGCTTTTGCACATGGCTGGTCTAGATGCTCGTTTCCATATGAGCAGCCACTCAATTAGCTCTCCCAATTAAGACCCACCTCTGCGTGACGAATCCAGCCACTGTGTCATGCTAAGGCAACTCTAATTAGGAATTTATTGTTTGGAAGTAGATTGAAGCATGTCAAGCAATCGTAGAATACATCAACATCATGTTGGTTTTTTGTACTTTGTCTCATAATACAGTATATGGGTCGCGTACAACAGATCACAAGTTCACTCAAATGTGTGCTGTGCAGATGTGTACCGTTCATAAAAGGAGAAAGTGAGGATGGTTTTGTAAACAAAGACCATTTTCTTTACATCCCTGGTTCATATTGGGGTCAGAATAATTAATTAACCAGCCATGTTTCAGATATATAAACCCTTTATAAAAAAAATATGAGCATATGCAGTTTTAAAAAGCACACACTGTTCAGTGAATTAAGAGCCAGTGTACCTTGAAGCGGCCTCTCCTTCATAGGACATGAGATAAAATATTTGTCTTTGATGAGGGTTATTTGACACTGATTAACTTGGAGCCTCTGCTGCAGATCTCCTCTGTTGTAGTGCTTAATTAACACTGGCATCTGAATCTGCTTTTGATACTTTGAAGAAATCCATGATATTAAACTAAAACTTCAGTCTCATAGGAAACAATTAAGAAATAATCTTGGAGAGAGATGGCAAAAAGCCTCAGAGTGTGATCCCGCCTAAACTGCCAGCCCCATTTTGGATAATACACATGCTGAATGTAGCTGAAATCTGTTGGCATGCAGCATTTGGTTTTGTATTATTTTTAAGGCACTGTGCATGGAGGCATTGTGCATTCATGGCGGATAATTTGCCTCCATTCAGCACAGCAATGTTTCTCTACAGTCTGAATACGACTAATTCTATGCAAAGACAATCCAGCTTTTACCACAAAAGAGCCACCAGAGACCTTCACTGTCTCACACTTTACCCACATTCTAATCAAGTTTTGCTCCTGAAGTGTCTACACAGTGGGAAAATAATAATGTGGCATATTTAAAAATGCTAACTCGTGAATTAAATAGCAGACCAAAACAGAAATGGAGGAGGTGCTCACGCATTGGGGTTGTGTGACAACTCCAGGGAAGTGTTGAAATCTTTCCATGTGTGCGATTGTGGCTGAGGAGATCGTCCACTAACCAGCAGGTCGATGGTACGATCCTGGCTTCCCCAAGTCTGCATGCCTAAGTGTCGTTGGGCGAAACACTTAATTGTAAATTGCATCAGAAAAAGCCTAGAGAGGCGCTATATAAATGCAGACCATTTCAAGTTTCAGTTTCATATTTATCAAATTACCTATTGATAATATATTTTTAAACATATACATTTCCTGAATATGAACTGAATACATATGAAAATGTGTGCATATTTATTATCTGTATGCAGTATCAATGAATTAGGTATGCAATTAATATGCACCTCCTCAATAACTGGTTATGAGAAATTAATGAAGAGGGTCCTACATTTTAGATGTTCACCCATAAAAGATGATTAGCCCTGCATACTAATGACTAACCTGGTCCATTATACTTATTAAATCCACTTATGTATGTATGATTAGCTGTTATTTGCTTGATGGAATGTGTAAGAAGTACCAGTGAACTTCTGTCACCCTAAAGTTCAACACGTTAAATAAGGAGTTAATACATAAAAGGGAGACAACATTAGAATGATACCGATCAAGGAGATTGAAGGGTGTGTCTGAATAAACCTGCAGCTTTTCAAAGTGCGGATCAGCAATGGATAATTGACCTTGGCTGGGTTGAAGAAGTATTGTGGAGATGAAAGACTTTGTGTTTATTTGGCAGTTCATTTTCACATGAAAAAGGAGATGAAAGAGCTTCTCACAGGTTTGACGCATGCTTGTGATAATAAGAGTCTCAAGAGCTGCCTGTGTGTCTGTCAGCGGCCACTTCATCAGGTATGCCTGTACAGCTGTTAGAACACATATCTGATCAGTCAGTCATGTTGTCACAGAGACAAGGCCTAAAGCTCAAGTTGCTGTTTGGACATAAAAAATCTGAACTGGGAAGACTTTTTATTATATGAACAGCGATGTCTCATTTGCACCAGGCAATAACATATGATCTGTAAAATGCATGTTAATGCAGGCTGCCCAGAAGTGTGTCACAATTCCCTCTCCTCCTGCATAAGCAAACCTTGCAAATGTATTGAAGAACCTTAGCCGAGTCCACCAGTCCAGCTAAACTCATTTGGATATCCGTTGCATATTTGATCATATTGCAGGTCACAAGTACAGACCAAACATGTGAAAATGTGCCTAATATTTTAATCGGTCATGTCTTAAATGAACACACCCATTACAGATTCACAGTGCTGGTGGAAATTAACCCTTGGATTTCCTAGCAAGCATTTCTGGTAGCTGCACATCAGACCTGCACCACTTTCAGGTCTGGAACTGCTGCAGCTCAGCCTTATTGTCATGTCTGCAGTGAACGAATCTCTTGAGGTTATTCCTCAGCATCTCTGTCGGGTTAAGGTCTCGTCTCTCACTGGGGCAAAAAAGTGGATTTACTCAGTCAATCTGAAGTAAAATTCTTTCGATTTTTAGGGTCATTGTTCTGCTGCATCACTCAACTTCTATTGAGCCTCAGCAGTAGACAGCCACCCTGACATTGTCAGAATACTTTGATAAACTTGGCAATTAAAGGGCTAGTTCAGTGATTTTGAAGTGGGGTTCTATGAGTTACTTATGCATAGTTAATATGTTGCCTCATGGAGATGGTGATCATTGATGTCATTTTACAGAGTTTGGAGGAGAAGTGGAAGTAGCAAAAGTCTGAGTCCCACTGTTGCAGAGCGGACCACCGAAAAACGTCTTTTTCGGCCACATTTTTAAACGTTACCAAAAAAAAGTAATATCCGTTCAATTGTATGCTTTTTTTCTCATCTTCTTCCTACAAATGTCAGCTAGTTAAGCTTATTGCTTGATTGTGTGATTGCGCAGATATGGGTTGACCCAAGTGCATAACATAAATATCCAATCAGCAAATCATGTGGCAGCAGTAAAAGCTATAAAAATCAACCATAAACTGGCCTAAAAAGGAGCAAGCACTTAGGCGACTGTGGAGAGAAAAAAAACTTTTAACAGGATGTAATTTCTATCAAATCCGGGCTTAGTTGTGGACGGAACATCTGCCTCCCATTCCCAAATATCACCTGTTGCACAGAGTTTTTTTTAATTCAGCTAGTTGTATAGTAAACACTTTGAGGGGCCAATTTTGTTTCCCACGTATTATGTATGAAGGGATGTACATTGAGAAGAATAAACAATAAAATGTCCTGAGTTGCATGGGTCTCCAAAAATAATGTTAGTTACACAGTGATTCAAAGACAGTATAGAATGTTTAAGGTTAGAGAATGATTCATGTTTTATGAATAGCCCCAGATCTAATATATATATCTTGAAACCAATATCATATAGTGAATCAAGAAACGCAAGGGGCATATTTTGTGTGTGTGTGTGAGAGAGAGACAGAGCTGGGCAAATCAGAAAAAAAGGAAAATATACAACAAGGTGCGACCGGTATTATTTTTTATAAAAAATCTTTACAGGTTTCTTTCCTATAGGTTGAATACTTTTTTTTTTTTCACATATTGAGTTTTCTCTCTGGCAGAACTCAAATACAGAAAACCCAAACTGTGTGGGGATCGATGGTGTGCTAGAGGCATACTTCCAGAGCCTGCGGACAGTTCAGCTCTATGGCCCAACCAACTTTTCTCCTGTCATCAACCAGGTGGCTCGGTGAGACACACACACACACACACACACACACACACACACACACACACACACACACACGCACACACCTTTCTGGGTTTCTATGAGAACCTTATTGACATCCATTCGCTCCTCATAACCCTAACCATTAAAACTAAATACCTAATCTCAACCTCCCTCCCTTGTTCAAAACCTATGCCTTACTACATTAGGACGTTGACCATTTGTATAGATAAATCCAGGTAAGAATAAACATAACTGTAAAACCAAGGCTCAACCTTCAAACTCTCTTCACTAGTTAGTAATGAAGACTTTCAAAAATGTCCTTTCAATGCAGAAATGTCCTTAATATGACGGCTTGAAACTGAAGTGGCCCTTATAGTGATAACACTGTAAACATACATGTAAAAGGCACACTCAACACAAAACAATACACACATAAACACAGGCACACATGCAGTATACATACACTGACACATAGTTTTACATTCACTTATACATAATGTCTCATCCATAAAATATGCAAAGATGTTTCATATGCATGTGTTACTTGGGCCATCATGGGAAGCCAGCTGTTTATGTGCATCATGCATATCATATATATAAACAGAAGATCTGAGGCACTTCGATAGAAACTCACTTTTACTCTCTAGAGAAATCAGATTTTTCATTTTATTTTTCCAGACAGATTTTAACAACAGTAAAAATATTGCATTGGATTGCAGTGGAATTGAAATAACTTGTTAAGGACTCAATTTACAGACCACAGACAGAGGAAGCAGTTTAAGAGGTTTACTCAAATTATACAAGGAATGTGCAGAGGGGTTTTGAGGTGGCCGGCAGGTGAGCAGGGGTGAGGCAGGCAGAGACAGGCTAGCAGTTGGTCAGGTAATCTCCTCTGGCTGAGACTGGCTTCCAACCACAAATACAGCCTGGACAGAAAACGTGATTAAAACAGAGAACCGCTGACAGAACATGATACACACAAGCTAGGTCGGCCTTGTACTATACCACAACAGGGCGAACAATCCAGCATCGAAGCCATGCCCAGCCAGGCTTAACAGCAGGGGTTGATAACAGATTCACACCAGGTATATTTCAGTGTGTATTTCCACCGTGTGGTATAAGATGTGCTTCATAGACAACGTAAATGATGACTTATGACCCTTCCTGGTCATATTCATACTCTTCTTCTACTTCGGATTGAGGTTGTTTATGTTCCTGCATGGCGCGTCACGTTAAATATTGCTGCCGCAATGAATTGTGTGGTGTCTATTTCTTCTTTCCTTTTGCATAGGAAGGTCCAGTGTAGCATATGCTAAAGGAGATAGGAAAGGAAGGATTAAAGTACCTTTCCTATGCATTCAGATGACTTTTCAGCAGTCATACTGCCCCTGCATTAATGAGAACATAAACTGACAATAATAATAATGCATATTCCATAGCTTTTGTAGACTGGAAAGTAATGCCTCATGAAGAACAACTGACTCTTGTTAGTTTTTACTCTGCTGTGATTTGGCTGCTGTCTTTGTACTGATGCTGACTGTTCATTACTTTGTTATATTATAAGGTACTTTGTACTTTGTTTCAGCTATGAGAAAGTATCGTAGACACTTCTGTGCTGAATAAGATGCTCTGGGTTCTGCTGAGCATCAGAAGGAGCACTGAAAAGAGGGGGTGGGTTTGTTTTGCTGTTGGCTTCAACATCTTTCACTGTAACCTCTTACTGCAAACTATCAGTGACTGTGGGTAGGAGTCAGGACACAGACATTCACAGTGTCTAATCACACAGAGACAACTTGGGAAGAGCTATGTTTTATAATTCAGTTGTAGAATGTGACTAAAAAGCAGGGGTGGAGTGGGGATGAAAATAAACCCAGGACATCTGAGTCAGACCCAACAATCCACCACCTGGAAAAACACAAACACTGATACAGCCCATGTCAGACTTTTCATTTTAATGAGTGGCATTTCTTCTCCATGTCCGAAATAATTACATTGACAAAACATTTTGATATGTTGTATTGTAAGTGTCTTAGAATTTCTGATGAAACTAGAACAGAGTGACCTAAACCAAGACAGGTTGATCCCAGAGTCAGTGTTAGGAATGGTACCTCCACAGAAGTGGTAAAAGGGTAGATTGAGCTGGGTCATTAAACATCATCATCATCATCAGCCCATTTTGCATAGCGACCCGATGGTCATTCCATTTGTCCACATTTGCCCTCTTTTCGGGTTTGGGGCCTGAGGGGCTGCCAGTGAAGCCATGGGGCCTCCCTGAAATCTGATCTTGATGCGCCTGGTTCAGCAAAAGAAAGGTTCATAGGTTGTTGGCATATAAGTATAGTGGACGGTTTAGGGAACATGAATACAGGCCAAGGGCACAGAGGGAAAGGGACTCCATTGGACATTACTTCTAACATGTCTTGTTATTAAGTCAATTAAGGACAACTGAAAGAGATGAAAAATGACAATAAAGACATCCAAAACCACAAAGGGATGGAAAAAAAAACTAGCGCTTTCGTGGTGTTATCGATCACTCAAAGTGTTTTACAGTACAAGTCACCTTCACCCATTCACACACCATTCATACGGTGCTAAAACACAGGCAAAACAACCACAAAATTACACAAAATGAACACAAAAACACACAAAACAACCATTAAGATACAAATGACCGAAACATTCCAAACGGAAGTGGGGGGCTTCTACGGGTTGATGTCCAGGGGTCCATTTTCCCATAACCTCACCATGGTTATAGGTTATTCACTGTTACAAACAGCAGCTGCTATTGATATCATTTCATATTATAGAATATTTAAAGTTATATATTTGGCATTGATTGATTTATTACAATGAGTAAACAATGTTACTGTTAATAATGTAAAGTCTATTGTATCCCAGAACCAGGGCTTTCAGTATGAGTTTTGACACATATTTTGTTATTATTATAGTATATTATTATAGTATATTATATTAGTTGTTATTATATTTTACACATTGCCCAGTCTGGACTTCCCATTCTGAAGTTGCCCCTGCTTCCTTTCTTTTTCATTTATTTATGTATTTATCTATTATATATTAGTGATTTCTTTTGTTTTAGTTTCTTACATCAAACAGCTGGTGCAGTTGCCCCACTAAGTATTTGATCAGTCACACACTGAGGACATGATTATTTTCCAGTTATTGTTTTCTGAACAACCATGCACCCACATTGTTAGTGCCTCAATAACATAATTAGATAGGAATAAGCTTGACAGAGTGTCTTCTTGTTGAACCCTGCAGCACATCCTTATCATCATACAGGCTCTTTCTTTTCTTTGAAGTAGAGCTGGTGTTTTTAATGGATTTTGTCTACTTATTACCTGCAACTGTATTTTTTTCCTCCTATGCAAACCAATAATATCCTTTACCTGGAGTGTAGCGTGTAGTGACAGAAAAACAGTTTGCCATTTGCCTGCTCTCAGCCTCAGGCCAGACTGAGAGTGTGAGCCAATCAAACAGTGAGTCAGACAGCAGGTCTTCCTTCTCCCTGCTGACAGACACACACACACACACACACACCAACAAAAATATTCCATTACACAACACTGTTTTATGTGGACTATTTTATGAGAAGTATTTTGCAGAGAAGAATCCACTCTTGGACATACATCCTCCTCACAGATTATTTATGATAATTATCTTCTAAATCCTTCAGAATAAAAAAGCGTTAAAATGTTAAAACTCACTGAGTGAGCACAGATCATTGAGATTAATTTATTTGTGTGTGTGATTGTGTGCTATGATGTTAGATGTGCCGGAGAAGTGACTGACGGCTCCCAGTACTTTGTGCTGCTGATGATTACTGACGGCGTCATCTCAGACATGGCCCAGACAAAAGAGGCTGTGGTTAATGTGAGTCAACGCAACACTGCAAACACAACAGCACTGTATGTAAGGATGTCAAATGGACTCCCCTACTGCATGCAAGGACAGAAAACTAATTAAATACACTAGGGGAGGGAGACGGTCCGTGTATATTTTGGTCATTGGATTTTCTTTTTAGAAACGGGTTTTAAAAACAAAAAACGAATGGTTATTTGATTTTAGTTATAAAATACAAAATTTAAAATTTAAAAACAAGCCGTTTTTCTTTTTCGTGGTCAAAAAGCCCTCGCTGGGCTTCACTCCGGTTTCTTGATCAAGCTCTTTATATCCTGCATTAAAGCTGTGACTCGTCAGCAGATAGTTTTGTTTCCACTGTGGTTAAACACTCGGGCAGTTTCTTCTATGACTTTGTTTAGATCTTGTTCAGTGATTTTGTCTTCTCTGATGGTTTAGCCCAGTTTCTGAGGCAGGCCAGTATAAGTCCTGTTACTCATTCACGAAACCATTGCCGAACTCACGCTGCCTTGCTCCTGCTTCTCTACTTAACTGCTCAACGACACCACCCTCAATCCTCACCCTCTATAGCTTGAACGACTTTTAAATCTGTTAAAACTCTCATTGAGTCTGGTCGTCTGCATTTTGGGTCCAAATTCTAGCTCAGCCCTCAACTCTTTTAAATACAAAAATAGACAAACTGCGCCCCCTGAACTGTCAGTTCTCAAAGGGTTCCTTGAATTATGTGTAATTAATATATCATGAATATTTTATTAATATTATTAAATATTATTATTATATATTGCACATAACTTAGTTGTTGTACAATGTTTAATTTCTTGCATTAAAGTTTTAATCTTAAAAATGTTGTGGGGATTTGTGTTGGAAATATGATGGGGGTGTGGGGGGTGGTTGTCATGTCCTAGGAACACGACGTGTAGCTCCATCATTTCCATGTATCACAGTCACAGCACCATCCTCATTGAGTCTCTTGCTTTGAAAAGCACCACATCCGGTCTGTGAAAATTAGAAAACAGGCCTATATTTTGTTTCAGTTTTCTAGTGATTCTGACCGTAAAAAAGAAAAACGGCTTGTTTTACAATTTTCAATTTTGTATTTTAAATCCGAAAACAAAATAACCATTCATTTTTGTTTTTTAATACCCGTTTCTGAAAAGAAAATCCAATAACCAAAATATACACTGACCGGGAGACAGTAAGACACAGGTGTAAGTGTAGGGATACACCAACACCACGTCAAACAACTCACATCGACAAAGACCTTCTGCTGTGTCTGCTCTCGTCACATAAGTCTGGCAGTGCCATGCAAACAACATTGTACCCAGAACACACCGCCAAGACGGCCAACAATTACGATGGTACGGAACACACCGCCACGACTTGGACTACTCATTGACGTTCAGACAAGTTCAGACAGCCGGCCGTTGCTTTGATGTGTAGAACCCTTAAAATATTAGGGCTTGCCAGACAATTACTGAAGCAGGAAACACTAGGGCAGGAAGTAAGATCTGAAACGAGAGGGAAATACAACAAAGAATGGAAAATAATGAAACCATGACACAGGAGACTGAGTGGTTCCTGACACCCACCTCAATGCCACATGTTCTTTTCCTGAGGAAGCTCATACAGTAGAAGCATGCACAGGTGGGCTTGCTTTATTCAGTCACTCTCATATGGTCTCACCCACTCAGACATGATTCTCCATATTTCCCACATGCGTCACCGTGGTGAAATAAGATTTTATATATATGTATAGCTGCACCTGTATATACTCAGTACATCCAAGCATGCTTTGAACAGTTTGTTTCTTTTTCATCAGGGAACATTTGTGTGACTTACACGCCCCCCTGTGTTTTCTCCACAGGCAGCCTCCCTCCCCATGTCTGTCATCATAGTAGGAGTGGGCCCTGCTGAGTTTGATGGTAAGTGTGTGTGTGTGCGTGTGTGTGTGTGTGTGTGTGTGTGTGTGTGTGTGTGTGTGAGTGTGTGTATCATTTTATCTGTTCAGTTGACACAATAAAGGAACCTTTTCTTCAATGCATTATCCACGTTACTGCATTGTGAAAATAGTTTAAATATACAGGAACTTGGCCGATTTCACTGCATACACATAAATCCATATAAATCCTCAAATGGGGAATTTAGACGGTCTTGGACTGTGCACAAGTGGCGATTTCCACATTTCCTCATTCTGTGATAAGTGAGACGGAAGTGAGCTGGCATAATCACACTGTGTCCCTGAATCCTTTCTTTTCCAGACCTTTCCATCTAACAGACAAACTCCTTTCAAACCGCAACAAATAGAACTGACGGACAAGCAATAAGAATAAAACCCTGATGCAAAAGCCACTGTACATCAAACAGATACAGTTAGAAAGTAGCTGCTAAACAGAAGGGTAGCTGAAGAGACAGATATTCTGTTTGTTGTTTTCATATTGTCAATATCAGACCTTCATGATATTTTTGTCTTTTGAGATGGTCTCTGTCGGATTAGGAGATCAAAGACTGATACATTCCTGCTGTCACTTGGCCTAAGCCATGGCAGACTACATGTTGGACCCCCACCAATCATGGGTTGCCATCCTGTATAGTGTACATACAGTAGGTGGGTGAGATAAACCTTAAGTGTTTATCTGACAACATCACAAATGTTTGCGTATATAATCATAATGTTATGAATGTGAACCTGAAGCCAGTCACTGGTCACTGGGCAGCAGTGGATGGCTCTGTCCTTTTCCTCCACTGGCAGCAGAGAGGTTCACTGAACCTTTAATTCAATTTTCATAGTATATTCATCATTTGACTTGTTTTTGATTCCTAACTTCTGTTTCTAATACATGGAATGTATTACTCAAATTTACTTTCATGTTACAAATCATATTTTATACACCACCTGATAATGCTTTGATACATCTATAATTAACTAACTGTGTCCAAAAACCCAAAGAGATTATAAATCACCAATCTTATTTTACTACCTTCAACATTTCATGTCTGTCTATCAATGTCATCATATTGTAGGAACTATGGCATGAAGTCTTAGACAATTTTTCTCTTCTGATGTCACGTGTGCTTTACAGAGAAGTGAAATAAGAAAAGGGATTCCACATGACATGCTCATCTTCTGAGCGTGACTACAATAAATTGGTGTATTTCTAGAAGTTAAAGTGCAAAATCAATTAGAAAGGAACAGTCGTACATTGAGACCATATTCACTGTGCAGGGTGAAAGCTTGTGTGTGACAGAGAAATTTTTTTATTGGAGTTAGAGAGCAAGATGGTAGATTTGTGGTGAACCTATTTATAAATCCGTCATCTCAGTCACTAGTTTGAGTGAACAGAATTCTGTGAAGGCATAAGTTCACTTCATTTGAATTAGGTAAGTCTAAAGTTAGAGAGGCTTGCAGGAATTTAAGTGACAAGAGCACAGCTTAATTTCTGCGTTTAGTGAATCATCTGTGATGTTCGTTTTATTGGCCTTCTGTGTACCAACACTCTGCAGATTCTGTTGCTCAGCATACAGAACTTGTGCACGTATACCCTGATTTACCCTCTGTGATGCTTGAAAAGCTTCAAAACCAGACATGTGGCTAGCAAAGAATAATACAAGATGCAGTCCTCCTTTGATTTCTGTGCTCTAAATGTATTCAGCCTCCTATACAAAGGTTTACCCAGCACCTGAACCCTCCTTCGTCTTTAACACTGTCTGTCTCAGTGTATTACTTTTCTGTCTCCTCTCATGTCTCTGTTAATTCTGTCCAGTCCTGTCCTGTCCTCTCTCTCTCTCTCTCTCTCTCTCTCTCTCTCTCTCTCTCCATCCTCTGTTTGACCATCTCCTTTCAAACAGTCTTGTCATTTACCCCATCCCACTGCTTCTCCTTTTTCTCTGCAGTTCCAGACCACCATCTCCTGTCGACAGTATTTGTGTCATGTAGTCTCACCAGTCTCCCATCAGCATCGCTCAGTACCTTTTCATTTCATTTAATTTCTTTTCTTTTCCTTTTAATTAAAATATTAAAACAGTCCCTCTTGGGAATGCCACAGATTGTTTGTCACTGGCTAATTTGATTTGCTTTGTTGACAACAATCAATAAATAAATGGATGTAGGAAGATATTCCTGTCCTTTGCATCCCCTTCGTTCCTGTGTCTGCGTAAGTTCTGATGATGTTGTTTTACATAAGGGAGACAACAGGAGGGAACACATCCATTGCAACAAATCTTAGCAGCTTAGTGGGGAACACTTCAAATTACAATCTCTAAATACACACCTTCACGACAAAAAAACAACAATTCAGTTAATGGAAAGAAAAATATATCACACACATTGAACACGTCTTTTATAATAATACCTTCTGGTGCAGAAGTTCGGCACTGGGAATTATTCGTTTTCTACATTCTAAATTTCTAAAAATGACATAGATCACAAAAAAAAATAATAATACCAAGAATTGACCTCTTGCGAAACTCCAATTAAAAATATTATTATTATTATTATTATTATTATTATTATTATTATTATTATTATTATTATTATTATTATTATCAATAATACTATTATCATCATTATTATTATTATCAAAAATATACATCATCCTTAACAAAGCTAGCTCTACACCATGTTGTAGTTATTCCTTTAATTTTGCCTGTTTCCTCTCTGTTTTCTCTCATCCCCTCATCTCTATCCACTGAACATCAAACCCTCTGCATATGATTGTTGGCCCCACTCAGCCTTCCGAGACTCCGGGCAGAGACGGTGGGACAAGTGTAAAGGCACATAGCAAATAGTGAAACTAAATCTGGCACACCCACACAGAAAACCTGCAGTGAATAGGCCCTCTCCTTAGTGTTTGAAGTGGGACACCTCCTCCGAAGGCAAGTAGGGACATCCCTTCCCTACCCAAGCTTATAATTAGTTTATTTTAAAACCTAAAACCTTGTTACGGCTGCATGATTCTGTAAGAGCTTTGCTCCCTTAGTCACCTTACCCAAGATAAAACTAATAGATCGGCACAGAAATCAGCACAGCGTGTGCTGTGTTTGATATCAGAATTATTGCACAAGTAGACAAAGAACTCCTGAGGATTGAAAAACTGAGAAACTAATTCAACAAAATTAATATACATTTGGTGGGTGAAATTTTCCCTGTGAGATAAAATTAATGTTGTTTATTCTGGAATTGGAGTTAGATTATCCACCTAAACGTTATATGAATTCCACTACATTACTGTTAAAACAAAAAACAAAGCCTCTCATTTCATATGGGATTAGGAGACCAATAGATTATAGCATACATACTTCTTTACAGTCTAGTATTGTGTGGACCACAGTTTACATCTCAGGATAGAAAGAAAATAATTGTTCTTCATACAATAGAAGTATTTCAATAAAATAATAAGCAATCAGACTGACACTATTGATGATAATAAGTATAAGGAGATGGTCGAGGTGGATGGTGATAGAGTCCCATCCATGTTTAGGTTAAGCAACAGAAGTACTTTGATGAAGATGGTGGTTTCTGAAATCAATGTGATCTTTTTTTCAGTTGAATAGAAGCATAGTATTTTGGAAACAAGGTTGCCTCCACCTGCAGCACATCTAGTTTGTTTGGCAAAACAGATGTAGGATCTACAGTATATAATGCCTCCACCTAACATATAAATGTTGTGTTTGTTGTGTGCAGCTATGGAGGAGCTGGATGGGGATGAGGTCAGAGTGTCGTCCAAAGGACGCTTAGCTGAGAGAGACATCGTCCAGGTACAGTATATTCTACATACACACTGGTCTTCGACCTTTGATGCTTTAATGTTGATTCTGTGACCAGAAAATATCTTCAACTTCAACCTACACGTTATACAGAGTATGTGCCTCAGAATTCGATCCTGCGGCACAGTGGTTTGGCTAAAGCAGTGTTTTGCTGAGTACAATGACTAAAGCTACAATATGCAAGTGCTGGGAATCAAGTTTGAAATTTCAATGTGGGTGAAGTAGTAGACAGAAAAAATTTTCCCCATCAGAATTGAAGGAAGACCCCCCCTATTAGAGGCAGCCAATGGGCTTACCCTGATATTCTTACCCTTACCTTAACCAATTCAATTAAGGCAGAACATTCTAGTAGACTAGGTGGGGGAGGAAATAAGGTTGTAGACAGAAATGTGTTCACATTATGAGTGACAGACGTGAGCTCCCGCCCCTGACTGCGGCCTTCTCTGATTAAGATTGGGGCATGTTAACAACATAGAAGCCTTTGCCTGCATCTCTCTACATTAACATATGTTTTGTATTTTTACTAAAGAAAGTTTTTCATGTACATGTGGAGGGTAGCGAGTCTGTACGAGAGCTGTTATCAACAGCAGCTGAGTGTACTGGTTTTGACGTGTTTGTATTAGTGAATGGTTTCAGCAGCGACCGCATACAGGAATAGTAAGCCCCGAGGGAAAGTCGGTCAGTCACCACCCGCACTGCCAAAAGCTGAACTGTCACAGGACTCGAAAGAGTTTGTTAAAATATTCAATGCCGTAATGCATTCATGTATATAGCTGAAAGACATAATATCCAGGACCATAATTCACTGGTGACTTCATTTGAATCTGTGCAGTAGTGATCCATTCTCAGCTGTCAAACACAACATTTCAACCTGGTTTATCTAGCATCAAACAACTTATTAAAATCAAACGTATCAGAAACATGAACAGTTGAACATACATCAGTATAATTAGAACTACCTAAAATGTCAGAAACCATCTTGGGGAAAAATTTATTTACAGTGTACTTTGAAACTTATTTTTTTGGTATGGCTCGTGTCTCATATGCTAAGGTTTAGGACCTAGGGTTTGGGACCTATAGATCACCAGGAGGCCATCAAATTGTTTTAGCTTCACTTGTGGGAGCTGTCATGTTGTCCATCTTTATATAGAGTCTATGCTTTTGACCTTGTCCTCACTATGTCCTTATATGCTGTCATTGATGTAGACACACTTTTGAGCATTTGCTGTAGTCTCATTCTGAACACTACATAGACGTGTGTTGATCTGTTATAACAGCCAATGTACATGCAATTAATGAAGCGTCAGAGTTCTTCCATAAATCAAGTCAGATGTGAAGACAATTAAATTAATCAAAGTGGATTTCCAAACTTATTTTCAATCGCCTCTATGAACTGCAACAATAATGAGTTAAAGCAATTTAACAAATACAGAATTTAGGGAACATGTTATTATCTTCCATTGTCGCTTTCCTGTTTAGTTCGTTCCTTTCCGGGACTACATTGACCGCTCAGGCAATCAGGTCTTGAGCATGGCCCGCCTGGCCAAGGACGTCCTGGCAGAGATCCCTGACCAGCTGCTGTCCTTCATGAAGAGTCGGGGGATTGAACCCCGGCCCCCGCTGCCCGTCACCTCTGAATCCCCCTCAATGTCCACTACCACCATGACCACCACCAAGGAACACAACATGCATGCCTGAAAATGAGGGCATTGCATGTTGTCTGCAATTTGAGCAAACGGTGTGTGTGTGTGTGTGTGTGTGTGTGTGTGTGCGTGACAGGAACCGGGTCAGGCTTGTTTTCACAGTAAACTTAAAGAGACAAGAAGAGAAAACATTCCATTAAATGTGTATGTGGCAAGAATTCCTTTGACAAGATCTGGATCAGAAGAGTAGAAAATACACTTTTGATCTTTTTAATGTTTCTTGTTCTGACTTCCTTCAGCTCTTGTCACTGCAGATGCAACACACAACTCCGCAGTGAAACAACTCCATTCAAATCATAGGCTTCAAATATAGTATGGCTGTTTCTCCTCAGTCAACAATTACTGCAAACTTTTTCTTTTTTTTCTTGAGGACCCAACGGCTCTTGCCGAACCAGATCTGATTCCACCCCAATTTAGTTCTGGCTTTGTCTGCTCTGATATAGTAATAAATCATGAAGTAGCTGACAATTTGATTCCTATCTATTGTAAAGAAAGACAGCACGGAGAAAGATGTTCCTTTCTCTATTTAATGATTCTCAGGACATTCCAAAGGCTTGACCATAGCCCAGGAACCAGAAAATAGTCAAAAAGGAAATTAATCCTGTCCTGGTTGTCGCAACTAAGCACCAGGGGACACTGGTTCTTTTAATTGCTTTGTGAAAGTGTATGCTGGATATTATTCTATGCTGAATATGACATTCATTTCTTTTTCTTTGAAGGGGTAATGAATGCTCTACATTTCAAAGTCAAATTTCAGAGATGGAACATCGGCAAGTCTAAATTAATCCCACTTGGACATGAAGAGAGGCTTTGGCAAGCAGCTCCTCAAAGCAGGAACTATATTAGGCTCTGTAGCTGGCTCGAGATGGAGAACAGACTGAAACATCATCCACTCCAGAGCCTCCACTTCCTCCAGCTTGTGGACCATTTAACAGTATCAGGCTGTGCAATTTATTTCAGCCCTGGTTGTAAAGCTCGACATCAATATATCAGTTGGCTCTGCTGTGCACCCTCTTCCTAAATTGTAACTCTCTCAGTTTAGGTCAATTTTTCGTGACTGGACACCTCTGTCTCAGGCTGCCTGGAGCTGATCAATGTGCATCACACACAGTCCAGAATTTTTCATATGTAGCAGAGAATGTGTGGAAGTGTCAGGGTCACCTTTTTTTTTTCCTTATTTAATTTTATTCGAAGAGGAAGAAAATTTGTGTAGTGGAGACTGGGGTTTGGTATTCACTGAGTTGTCAGTTTATCATGTAAAACGAATGCAGTCTAATGCAACAGTCCTACATTAAATGCCCCATTGTGGCTATAATGTTCTGGTTTTTTTGGAAAATTAGTTGAAGAGGCGTTGAAAAAACTCTTTTTATAATTTTGGGGTAAGTGTTTATACAGAAAGGTGTTTCTGCTATGTAGCCAACCATCATTGATTTGAATGGCATGGATCAAATAATAGAAAACACCATGCCATGATGCACGACAGTCCATTATTGTAACCCTAATTCATTGTTATATTGGACTACTTCAGTGTACCTAGCTAGGTGTTCCTAATAAAGTAAACACTGAGTATGTATAGTGCTGTGTCAGAGACATTGTTTTCAGGGCTGTGTTGACTGCACATTTCCCTCATCATTTCTAAAGGGTTTTTTTTAATTACCCTTTTCACTACTGTGTATGTGTGTGTGTGTGTGTGTTTGTGTGTGTGTGTGTGGGAGGGTATCCCGAGATGATTTATTTCGGAGCTGACTGGGGGGGTGGGGGTTGACACATGCACACAGTACGCTCCTACAGAGGAAGGCCGGTGATAGGTTGAGATCTGCCTGCCTTGGTTGTGCCAATGCACAATGCGAAAGTGGTATCTATCTACTGAGTTTATGCTGAATCCTGCCGTGTATGGTGTACAGTGTGTATGTGTATTTAAAAGAGAGAGGGAAAGAGTGACAGCCGGGTAAAGAGCGCTGCACACATCTCTATAATTAAGCAAAACGCAAAGTTAGAGATCTTTTATGTTGTGTAAAAAAAAACCATATATAGTAGCCTATATCCAAGCAGCAGGGTATGCAGCGCCCCTCTGTTTTTCATTTCATTTGTTATGCCTTTGTTGTGTGCATGAACCATTCAGGCAAAACTGAAAGAAAACCCAGATATTATTTACTTTTAGATGTTCAGCTCTCCTTTATCACATGTACACTGATCTGAAAACAGATACCATGCTTGTTAAATCTGTCTCTGACCTTTGGAACTTGGATGAATGGTTCAACCTGACAGCAACACAGACAAATATAAAGTTGGAGAGATTTCTTTAAAGACTACAGTAACAAATGGATTTATCTTTCTTGAACACGTGTCATGTTGTATCAGAAAAGAAACGGATATGTGGCCTTATTTCTGTCATAATTCTACAAGTATGCGAGAGGCAGGACTCTATTTTTATATGACTACACAGGACATCCATTATTTTGCATGCTTATTGGGCTAATATGCTGCCAATGATTGTACTTGTTTAGGAAAAATATCTGTATCTTTACTCATATCTGAAAATGACTTCAAACTGTATTCTCACCTGTTGACTTTTGTACTGTGCAGCAGCATTCTTTCTATTTCTACTGTTATTGTGTACAATATACTTGAAGGAACTGCCAACTTAATAATAAGCCAAAACCTATAGAAGACACGTGAATAGTAGGGTAGATTTGTATCATACAGTGACAAAAACACATATGCATGTGTGTGTTTTACGAACAAGAGGTACACCAACCCAAAGTCACATACATGTAACTTATTGGATATTTTTGTATGAAGCATGTGCAACTTTCTATACGGTGTGTACAGTGTTAGTTAATGACACTGACTAACATTATACTGCTCACTACTGCTCCCCAGTCCAAGGTGTTCCGTGCAGCGGACATGTAGGTCAGATGAAAATATGTCTAACGTGATGTACAGAATATCTTGTGAATGGTCTTCCTTCTATTTCATTATTCTCTGATACTCTAAATGTATACCTGTTATTTTTGTATCCATTTGTGTTGGACACAGTAATTTTTTTTAGCTTTGTCACTGTTTTCTATCTTTTGCTTGGGAACCAAATAAATATATGATTTAAGGCTTGTCGTCTAATCTGTGCGTAGCAGTGTTGTCTGTTACTATCTTGTCCTTCCGCCTACTTTTGTTCTTTTTAGAAAGTGATGAGTGACGAGAAGTGAACACACTGTGTACTCTTAAAATGTTGGTTTAATCATGGTTGAGATGATGCACAGGGTTTCTACTGTGTTTTCGTTAAATAGTACTATGCTGCCACTCAGTGGAAACAGAATGATAGAACACTGACTGGGACTGGAAATTATTCTTGAGTTATTTTATGTGTTTGTCTTCACATTTCAATAGTTTAAAAAAACATTATCAGGAGGATGGATCTTTCCATTTATTCATATATTAAATTTATTTGTGTAGATATTGTATATATTTTGTATGTGTGCTGTGTGAAACGTACTGCTTGCTACAACACCGGAATGTCCCAGCTTGGGATGAATGAAGTATATCTATCTATCTATCTATCTATCTAAATGTATCGATTATATTAAGTACTGATTAATGCCACTCAAATTCACCAATACAATCAATGCAACGTGCCATTGGGTCCCCCTGACCTACTTTAACCCCACCTCATACAATTTTGTAGTTGTCATTATTTTATACAGCTGTATTTGGATGGGTCAGTGTAGACACCAGCTTTACAGTGGCTTACAGGCCTTTGCTGTCATAAACATGTCAACCATATTAAAATAAATGCTGCTGTGGAAGGTAGTATCACCATTTTACAACGTATTAGTGGTGACTAAACTTCATGGATCACCCAGTTAAATCACCCCCTCCGCATTTCCACGCTGTAAACGGTGTAGTGGCTCGGTGGCTCGGTGGCTCATCCCGTGTGCTAGGGCGGGCCTTTTCTGTGTCGCTGCTACAGGGATACCAAGATGGAAATCCAGGGGCTATCTGATGCCCAAAACATTCGCTCTCAACATGGCGCCCTACGCGGAGCCACGTCGTCTCCACTTCGGGCAGCGACAGGGTCGAGACCTCGTTTTCTTTGCGCGGAACGCGACGCGGACCGACAACCCGAGCTGCCCGATTTACAAAGAGACAACAACAACAGCAGCAGGCCGAGGACAGCACATTTTCGCCTACTGGCGGAAAATGGCGGTGGAGCGGGTTGTTCGCCTGTTGGCAAACCGCAGCCAACAGATAGATATAATTTCCCGGGCGATAGACCCAGTTTGGGGCTCCATTGCGTGGTGACGGAGAAAGAGAATGAGCTCGGCTCTCCGCTTGGTTCTCACGAGCCGGTCAGAAGTGGCTGGAAATACGGGATTGCGAGTGCGGACAGTGTCATGCAAATGGCGCTGCCTCTGTTCGAAGGGGAAGAGGAACCGATGCAGCAGCAGCAGCAGCAGCAGCAGCGCCAGCTCACGTTACCGTTTCCAGGTTTACGGCAGCAGCGCGAGGACGGCGTCTCCAAGGAGCCTGCACTAGCCAGGCGAACCGCCGCTACGCCGGGGAGCCTCGGCGGGGCGGACAGGGCGGACAGAACCACCCAGGAATTGTATGTTGTTTTGAATGTGTTTCAAGAGGACAGCAACGGCGAGGTAAGCAAACAACGACCGGATGTATCGCCGGAGGACGGCGGTAGAGTAAAGGGCAAACGGCAGGAACGATCGAAAGCGCGTCCCTGTGGCTTCATGGAGGTTGGAGACGACAGTGGCGTTCTTCATCGTGAATCTAGCGACAACCTGTACTGCCATGACGCCCAGGCCTTGACGACAAGCGAGCATGTTTTCAATTTACTTAACGGCAACTGCGCGAATGTTAAGCAGTCTGCGTGTCACCGCACTGTCGAAGACGTAGTTTTGACAAACAAATATGGCGATAAGATTTGTGGACAGATTTGTACGGAAAACAATGGTGGTAAACTGGTCCGGGCGCTTTCGCCGCAGTCCCGTATTGACGAGAGCAGTCTCTTGATTTCTGGGAGCTCGTGCATCGCGGAAGCCATGGACACGTCGGACTTTATCTCGGACTCGATGCGGCTGCGGGACGATGCAGACCCCGCCACGGCCTCCGCAAGTCCGCCAGCCAGCGAAACCTTTTCCGGAACCATCATGATAAACAACCAAAGCATCGTTGTGACAATAGAAAACGGCATCCTGACTCTGGCTGCCCCACCGGAGGGCCATGTACACCGAGAGGATGACATGGTCAGCTTGAAGGAGCACCTGGGCATGAAAGACCACGAGGATATTGTTCTTCTCAACTATGAAAGTGGCACCAAATCAATCGGGAAGATCAGCACGCTGGCAGTCCCCAGCACCAGTCAGCAGGAAGAGCCCAGACCGGGTTTGTCAGTGAGTGACTCGGAGCTGGCTCTGGTGGATGACTGCTCGTTATCAGAACTGGGCACTTCTCTGGACTCCTGTTCCATCGTCAAGCAAGAGGCTGCGGCACTTTGCGCTGTCACAGAGGCTGATCTTGTCACCCCATCCGCCAGAGCTACTGTGGTGGGCTGTGACAATGAGGACTTCCAGTCAGTGCCACCAGTCAGGTCTAAGAAGGACCTGGTGGTCTCTTTTTGCTGCCCAGAACCCGGCTGCTCCTGCACATTTGACACGCGTCAGAAACTCAAAGTTCACCTCCTAAACCATGCAGAGGATCCTCGCCCCCACCAGTGCTCAGTGGAGGGCTGCGGCTGGGCTTTTGCAACCTCTTACAAGCTGAAGCGGCATCTTCAGTCCCACGACAAGCAGCGACCACACACTTGCCAGTTTGAAGGCTGTGGGCGGCGTTTCACCACCGTGTACAACCTTAAGGCTCACCTCAAAGTCCACGAGCATGATAATTCCTTCTGCTGTGAGATGTGCAATGAGAGGTTTCGCAGTGCTGCACGACTCGCCAATCACCAGAGAGTCCACTTTGAGCCACAGAGGCCCCACAAGTGTGAATTCCCAGGTAATAGCTGTTAGGACAGCCGGTTTTCACTAAAAACCTTTTCCAGAATTTGACACAATGCATGTTTAAAATCCAGCTGTTACAAAAAAAAAACCTGGTTCAAAAATGCTTTTTCCCGTCTACAGGCTGTGAGAAAACCTTCATCACCTTCAGCGCCCTCTTCTCCCATAATCGCACTCACTTCAGAGAAACGGGCCACTTCACCTGCACCTACCCAGGCTGCAATAAGACGTACGACAAGGCCTGTCGCCTCAAGATTCACATGAGGAGCCACACAGGTAAGCAGTTACCGGTTGCGTGTGTCAGTATGAGGTGAATGATGACGCTTGCTTTTTCTACAATAGTTAGAGACGATTGACACAGTTTTTTTAAGAAGGCAGGTCATTCTACATCACATGATGCTGTGAATGTGTTGCTCACTGTTCTCTCATCTCAGAGGGGGGTGTTAATGCTGCAGATGTCCAAAACTTTACAAAACTAAGAATGCATCTGAACTGTACTCGATACAGTTTTCTTAGGCCCTTGAAATTCTTGAAAGTATTTGACAATGGGCTTGGGCTGAGATAGTCATTGGTCAATGAAAGTGCTTGCATTTATATATCCTGTGCAAAACTTAAAAATTATGTATATTTTTTAACTCAAAGTTGGTAAATAGGCTACATGCTGCTGTGTGCTACAGAACAGTCTGCTGCCACTGTAAAAATACAATTAAAAAGTGATCACACATGCAGGTGCTCCACTTTTCAATTGTTGTCTGTGAGCTTCTGTAAAGCTTGCCAGTTCTCCTAATAATATTAAGAATATAAATATTCTTAGTGTTGTAATAGTGATTAACCTTGGTTTGTGTCCCAGACTATGCTTGGCTGGGTCCTTGTTTAATAAAGTGTGGGGACTCTAGTTATTTTTATTTAAAAGGGGGTGGGTTTATGATACAAGAAAGATGGAGTGAAGCCCAAACTTAGCATATTACCAATACCAACTAATATGCCCTGGTTACCCTAAGCACTGGTAAACAAACAGTTTCCCGTTTACAGGTGAGAGGCCGTTTGTCTGTGACTCGGAGGGCTGTGCCTGGTCCTTCACCAGCATGTCCAAGTTGCTCCGACACAAACGGTAAGTCATCAAATAAGTTAAAAGAAGCAGAGCTAAATATTGATTACAAAAAGTTAATGTTATATTTGGACAGACTGAATGGTGACGACAGACGCTTACTGATGTTTTGAGCACCCTGGTCACGTTATGAGCTCACACTATATTTGTCTAGCAACTCAAACTCGATCACCCTGACTCCTGGGCTTAGATAAGCTTCAGGTGTCTCCGCCTTTCATTTGGAGCATTCTGTGGCACTGTTTCCATACTGGCTTTTGCTTGTCTAACGTTTCCCTGATGATCCACGTCAAATGCAAAATATTTTCTGTATACCATTCTTGGCATGTTTCTTTCCCCATCAGTCCAGAGGCCTCTACTACAAAGCAGGATTTGGGGTTATCAGGGTAACTTCAGGTTTAACTCTGGGTTTTCTGACCAGCAAAGCTGGTTCTCTTGTTACCGGGTTTAATCACCATGGTAACGTCTGGTGTATGGCTAACCTGCTCCGAAGCAGGCTGAGTTCGAGATGAGAGTTTAAAGTCAGTCACCAGTCTAACTACTGACCAATCAGATCACTGGAAAACCAAAGTCATCATTCTACAGGAGCCTAACTGGGGCAAAGGAGTTTAGGGTAACGTGACAAATAATAAAGTGCAGCAGATATTGAGCTCAAAAGTGATTGCCCACTTTTAGAACGGCTTCCAGAAGAGAATTTCGGATTCACTCACTCCATTGGCGTTTCATAAGATCCTTATATAACAAGTTTTAAGCCTGAATCCAAGCCAACAAACCACAAGATGAATTGTTACCGTAAAACATTTTATTCGGAGCGAACATCAAAAAAGGGAAAATGGAAAAAAGGCAAAGGTTCAAGACTTTTTACATAGTTATTTTAAGAGTGAGGGAACTATCCCATAAACCATTTCCTATGCCTTTTCAATGACTTCCAACCCACGAGACATGTTGATGTTACACTTAAGGATTGGTAGTAATTCTCAATGATATCCAGAATACTTTTTTTTTCTTAAAACAAGGTTGATATCATACAGACTTGTGACTTCTACAGGTGCATATACCATCATTTCACAACTTCATAGCTCGTGGTGAGTCGACCTTGAGTGGTTCCGACATTATGGCTAATAGTCAAAGTGTTGATTCAGAATATGAATGGGATTTTCAGATCCGTTGGCTGTTGAGCTCTCGCTGTTCCAGACTTTTCATCTGTCCACTCTTGTGTCCACAGTTTCTAATAAACAGAAGGAGAGTTTATAACACTAACTAAATCATCGACTCAGTCTGATTGACCTCATCACACATTAACTTCTTCTCTCCTTTGCTTCAGCAGCAGGAACAATCACTTAAGCTTCTCCTCATAATAGTTTGATCATCGTCAGACAGAAGGGAAAAATTATTCTCTCAATAGTTAACTTGATAAATTCCTTTGCTTATTTACAGTATATTTTTATGCTTTTGAAAAATATTTTAAGTGAATCTCTTCTTGTTTTAGTTGTTTGATCATATTATTTTCATTTTACTTTGTAGAATGTCACTTTTACATGTCGCTTCAACGAAATTGACCTGCACGTTTCAGCGTTTCTTTTTCGTATCATATTAAAAACTTTATTCATGGACCTGATGATGTCGCTTGTAATTGTAACGACTCCTCCTCTTCAGCATGAACGCGCTCGTAACCGGACAGGAAAACACTGAGTTGACTGAGACGGTTGATATCCAGACTCGTAGCACAGGTTATCCAGGATGGTCAATGTACAGGCCACAGGCCCCTGGTCACGTTATGAGCTGTCACTATGTTTGTCTAACAACTGAAATTCAGTCACCCTGATTTCTGGGCTTAGATAAACTTCAGGTGTCTCCTCTTTTCATTTGGAAAGTTCTGTGGCACTGTTTGCATACTGGCTTTTGCTTGTCTAACGTTTCCCTGATGATCCACGTCAAATGCAAAATATTTCCGTACACCAGTCTTTGCATGTTTTTTCCCCCCATCAGACCAAGTGAATCTGTTGCAACGGCCATTCCACGTTTTTTTGTTTTTGTTTGCCATGCCTGTCTTCTTCTTGACAGCCGACTATAACACTTGTAGTGTTACCATGCTCTCATCAGTGTTGGAGAATTCACTAATCCAGGACCTTCGCTAACTCCGAGTGTGCAGCAAAACAAGCACCACCAGAATCTTAGCATTAACACAGTTCCAAGTCATTGGCCTTGTTAATGTAGACAAGTTCAACTGAATTGACCACAGGTGAACTCCAGTCAAGGTGTAGAAACATCTCAAAGACAATCAAGAATTAACCCGATCTAAACATGTACAGTATATGTGTAAAATGTATCAAATATGTTAATGCTGTTCTAAAATGTTTCTGCCCTGTTACATTCCTGTGAAGTATCTATTTTAGTTTTACTAAGCTTCAGCACACCAGTACAGTTATGCTTAAGTTGTCCTTGATAACCAATATGTTGTCTGGATTTTGCAGCTTCTTATTCCCATTGCCATTTTAAGATTAATTTCCATTTTGATATAGTTTAACACATTTTTGTAGCCTTTTTAATTGGTACAGTTTTTTTTATTATTCTTCACTGTTTTGCACATGTAGGCCTAAAAATATAGATGCTCATCTTTTAGCTGTTTTGGATTTTACAAAAAAAAACAATCCTTGGTCCACTCACTGTCATATCATATCTGTTGTGTTAAACATTTTGCTGATAATGTGCATTTGACAAAATTTTATATTTATGGAAACAATGGTGTACATCACTTGTTGAATGTACAAGAAATGTTTAAGTTACCTGGAAAATTCACATTTAACCCAGCTTTGGTATTTTTATCTGATGCAAGAGTCAAATCAAATTGATCAAATCAAATAATATTGAAAATGAATTTAGCATTTTCTAAATCAAAACTCAAGATGTGTGAGATCAGTGCAGATAATTAACCCCACTGTTTGTCCACCCATTACACCCGCAATGACATTAGAATGTCTTACTGACCACAGCCCCCCTTTCTCTGTGTTTACCAGGAAACATGATGATGACCGTCGCTTTGTCTGTATGGAGGAGGGGTGTGGCAAGTCTTTCACCCGGGCAGAGCACCTCAAGGGTCACAGTATCACCCATCTGGGCACTAAGCCCTTTCAGTGCCATGCAGAAGGTAGATGCACGTGCCTCAGACAAAATTGTATGAATGGCATGTTTTGCTAGGAGAAAATCGGTGGTTATACTGAACATGACGTTAACGCCAGATGCAGTTTTACATTTCTCTTCTACTCAATTTTCTTTGTTGCACATTTTCTGAAGAAGTAATCACCTTATGACATTTGTCTCCCACTTGTTTTGCTTCAGGCTGTAATGCCAAGTTCTCAGCACGCAGCAGCCTGTACATCCACTCCAAGAAGCATAAGCAGGACACCAGCACCCTGAGGACCCGCTGTCCTGTGGCCAACTGCTCTAAGCACTTCTCCTCCCGCAGCAGCCTGAAGAGCCACATGCTCAAACACCACCACCTCAGCCCTGGTTAGTAATTGTCACTGATTGCTCATTGGTTCCATTGAAAGGGGGTGGATAATGTTAATACTATTCATTGTGAGTAAATAACAAGAACTTAGACCATAAATGCCCTGAGCACACAGCCATGACAGAAAAGGTTTTCCTACTATAATGTGCATTAGGGCTTTGACTTTTGCCCAATAATCAAATTCGAAGTTTGTTTGTTTATTAATATTAATATTTGAATATGTTCCAATATTTATAAATAGTATTTTGACCATTAAATGCCTTCAGTATCAAACTTAGGTTGTATATGTTTTGTCCACCAGAGGGCAGCAGGGTATCAGTCAACATCAATAGGCAGGCAATGATGTTTTCAGAAGAAACTTTTTTTTTATTAAAGGTCAGACACAAACAGTATTCCTTTGATTTCATCAAAATAAAGAAAAATAAGCCATCAAAAATAAAGAAAAATAAGCCAGTCAGGCTAAACTGAAAAGACAATATAAATAAAGGTAAGCCTTAAAAACAAAATACATCCTATCAGCCATTAACGGCCCATTAACTGATTAACAAATTGTTTCGCTGACACAAAGATCTGGCTGGCTGCAGTTTATCTGGCTGCAGACTTTTTTAAGTTATTCGCCAAAAATACAAGGTGATTAACATTTCCTTGCTCTAGAGAAGAGCGTTGCTTTGTGACTGTTCCCCGCGATGGAAAACACTCGTTCCAACCTCACGGATGTCCCGCATATTGCCAGGTAGCCGCGTGCCAGCTGGGGGAGATGGGGGTACTTGGGGCTTCTCTCCTTCCACCAAGACAGCGGGTTGCTGTCAGACGGGGGTGGGGGCTCATTGTCGTATTTTACATATAACTTTATCCTTACTGGTGATTTTCCCCGGTATCTTTGGGAACCCAAAGTAGCGCCACACGTTGCTTTTAAAATTGTCTGCCATGTAAATTTCAACCTCCTCCTCAGGGGCTGTTGTCGGCGTTGGCGCGGCCATTGTTGTGCTAAAGGCGCCAACCAGGACGCAAACGTCAACTACAGGAGCCCAGATGACCAATAATAGCCTTGCTAATGAGCTCGCGATTTACAACTTCACCAGGCGTGAAAAAGCCTCGGAATCTGAATTGAAAACAACATTCAAGCAAACACATTTATGAAAAATAATGCCCATAACAGATTTGAATATTAAGGGCTGCCTAATATTCGTTCGAATATTATAAAAAAAAAAATATTTGAATTATATTTGAATAACGAAGTTCGGAGTCAAAGCCCTAATGTGCATGTTACAATTTTAATATGTTGACACACACACACACACTCCCGTTAATTTACATACGTTACTTGTGTCAGAATGGATTTTGACAATACCCAGTGAACATGCAAACAGTACGCTAACATGTGCACCCGATGCACAACAAGGGACGATCTGCCTGTGTGCTTGTCGCGACAGTGCACACAGTGAAAGCAGTATCTACCGACGTTATGCTGAATTCCGCCTCCCTACAAACGATAGCAAAGACTTTATGGATGTTTTAAAAAAGACTGCATGACAGCAGGGCAAAGAGAGCTGGACACAGCTCTAAAGTGAAGCAACGACACCAAAGAGAGCTCTTGAGAAGTGTTAAATATCTTCAGATTATTATGAAACTGGTGGGATGAATTAGACTATGGCGACCACAATCTAGGTAGTCAATGGAAAATACTGATTTATTCCACTAGATGCTGTGGAGAAAATGTTTCTCTCCTATAACTTTCCTCTCCTTCACGCCAGATGTTTTGAGCCAAATGGAGAACACGCCCAGCTTGACCCCAAGTAGTGAGCTCATCAGCTCCAACCCAACAACAGTTGCTGGACCTGGTATTGCTGGGGGCGACCAGCTGACCAACTTGGACCTGAGCTCTCTCTTCTCTGCCATGCCTGGAGGCACTGCACCCACCACGGGTATCGGTGTGGGGATTCCTGTCGGCAGCAGCAGCTCTAATGGCACCTTCACCATGGACCTTTCCCTGGTCAGCTCAGGGATTCTTACCATTGACCCCTCCTCAGTAGGGACCACACTCTGTACTAGCACTAGCACCACGTTGGCCAAGACTGTAGACCCTCTTATTTTAGCAGCCAGTGCTGACATTGGCCCCCACCATGATCTGGAGGGAACGGTGGGCGACGTCCTGCCCCCTCAGGGTACCCTAAACCTAGATGATGTGCAGACTGTCACCCCAGAGGCCCTGGGCACCCTCACAGCTCTCGCCATGCATAGTGCTGGTGCCTCTGTGGACCCCACTCTGCAGCACCCACTCAGCTCCTCAACCGCCCTGAGCATGGATGCCACAGCCACCCTGGCTGTGGCATCTGTGGCTCCTGTGACTGAGCTGCTGGCCTCACCCTCTACAGTGGTGGAGGTCGGTGGACAGGGGGGAGGTGGCCCACTACTGGGCTGTGTAGAGGTGCTGGGGTCGCCGGAAGGAGGAAAAGTCCTCACCCAGTTTGTTTTCCCTACTCATAGCAGCAGCTTCAGCCCTCAGAAAGACCCAGAACTCAACGCCGTGTCCCCAAGCAGCTTCCTAGTGAGTAGCCACAGTTTTTTTGTTTTTTGGAGTGGCTGTCTTTAATTGAAAACTGAATTTTTTTTTGCTTTTTTTCTTTCATTTGATATCAGAAAGTGGGATTTTAGGGAAATTACACAAATGTCATCCGCTTGTGTTTGAACTCAAAGGCCTACATAATGTGGGTGGTTTTGATGAAGTGAACTGTAGTTGTTATGATTGGAGCTGAAATGATTACTCCATTTTCAAAGAGTTGAATCAACAGAAAATAATTCTGCAAACATTAGGTATTTGATATAATAATGAAGTAGAGATGTTGTGATTTTGATACCTGGACTTTGCGTATCGGCCAATACTGAGTAACGAAAAAATGTACAACTTAAATAACCCATTTTAACGTAGTATGCTACTAACCCTTTGTGGAAGTGATGATTCTATCATTGTTGTTTGGCCTGGCTCAGGTTAAGCCCTTGGAAAACAGATACATACAGAGACTGATGTCATAGAACTTCTTTTATTAACTAGTTTGTCAGTCATAAGTGAAAAAGAACATGCATAAATAAATCTAGGAATAAACAACACTTACTCCTAATAGCTGTTTAAAGTGCAGCCTCAGCGTCTAAAAATAAAAAGCGTTAAAGTTTCAAACAGTACACTAACTGTAGTAAACGGTGAGACAGCAACTTCAAAAATAAATAAATCTAAAAAGAAATAACAAGGGCTTTTTGGGATCCACAGTTTAGACAATAAAATACCTTTAGTCTGAATCTTTCACAGTAACAGTATAAAACAACAGTATGATACAAGTTGCTGTTTTACTTCTGGGACTTTTAGCTGTGTCCAAATTCAGGGGCTGCCTCCTGAGGAAGATGTGGCCTACACGGCTGATGGAGGTGGGTGACCTCCGTTGGCTGCATAGACCATGACAGCCGAAACAAAATGAAGGCAAAACCACAATCAAATTGCTGACATTTTTGTTAACTCTGACAAACGCTACGCTGCCGAAAATCACTACTTCTTTGCCGCTCTATACACAGTACTTACCACTGTCAGTGTAACTGCTGCTGTGGAGTGACAAAGAAGTGATTTCCATTAGTGTAGCGTTGCCAGCGAGTGCAGTTTTATGGGGGTGAAACTACTTTAACGATGTGGGATCGGTATATATATTTGCCTACTTGCCGATGCCTGATACGGCATTTTCATCAGTATTGGACGCAGTTCCGGTTCTCGTATCAGAATCGAAACATGCCTAATGACCATGAATCAACAGCTTTTTAAAGCAAACTGCGAACAATGTTTTATTTCCAACCTCTCAAACGTCGACGTTAGGCCTGTCACGATAATTACATTATTGACTTATTGTACGATACATGAATATGAAATCAATAATTTTTATTGACCTCAATAACAGCCATTGTGTCTACATGCATGTTTTCGACATAAGAATGAATGCCAACAACAGTCCAGCAAGTCTTCCTGCCTAATAAATGATTAATCATTTATTGGTTTGATCTATAAATATGGATTTCTTTGTATTATTCTTAAGGCACCATGTCTTCAAATTGTTTGTTTTGTCCGAGGCCTAAACTCTGGATAACATTTTTATCAGCAGCAACACAAATCGTGTAGGACACAACGACCAAGCTCACATGATTCAGTATCGAAGAATGGTCTTAAAATGACGATAATATTGTTTATCGCAATAATTTCTGGGACAATATATCGTGCAACAAAAAGACGTTATTGTGAGGGGCCTAGTTGACATTTTCTTTTTTTTCTTAGCCTTCTATAAAAGTTCTATGAATATCATTAGGTTTTTGTACTGTTCATCAGACAAAAGAAGCGATTCAAGACATACCTTGGACTAATCATGATTTACACATTTTCAACATTTAAAAAAAAAACCTTTTTCTAGACCAAACAATCTTTAATCTGGAACATAATTGGAAGATTAATTGGTAATGAAAATAACTGGTTTCAGTTTTAATGTGTATCCACTGTGTGTGTGTGTGTCAGGAAAGTGGAGGCTCAGCCAGGACGGACTACAGAGCCATCCAGCTGGCCAAGAAGAAAAAGAAACAAAGAGGCCCATCAGCCACCACTGGTAACACATTATTTGATGCTGCTCATTCAGACTAGACAGAGACTGCAGACTAAACTACAACATTGACAGATGTTGACCTTATCTTTTCCCAATTCAGCCAGTTCAGGGCCGAGCCAGAGAAAAACTAAAGCAGCAAAGGCAGCTGTTGCTCCGGCACCGCTGGCTCCCTCTGGTGTTCGCTACGGCGAAGGAGCGGCGACAGCAAATGGAGGCCTTACTCTGCGCGACCCCGTCACCGGCGCCCAGTATGTCCAAATTCAGCTGCTGCAGGTGAGATCCCCAGACATCAGGTTACAATAAAGTTTGTGCCATAACCACGCGACAGTAAAATTGTTTTGACTATTGCTGAGAGAACCATTTACTTACAGATCCCCTCCAGTTACGTTTTAAAGTAAAAAAGAAATCATTTCCTATGCTTAATATTTTGTTTTGTTTAAAGGGTTTTTAAAAAAAAAAACTAGTTCTGTCAACATTAACGCGTTAATCTGTGCATTAATTTAGAACTATTTAACGCGTTAAAAAATTTTGACACTATTGGCGCACTTGTTTACTTGACAGAAACAAGTCCCGCATATAGTCTGTGCGATGATTTTTTTCAGAAACAAGGAAAAGGCAGAGAATATGTGTGAAGAGTATTGTTGTGATTTCCAGGGTTGACACACTCACTGACTGTGTCTCATCACAGCTCACAAAGGGGATCTAGATTCAGATATTTAGCTGCTAGATATCTGGACATGTCGGCGAAGCATCAGTGAGTCACTTTGGCCTTGATGGTTTTATTGGAAATCTGTAGTTCACAGGAGAGAATCTGTGCTCAAAGTTAAACCATCCTCTCTCTCTCCCTCATTGAGGAATTCAGAGACTATGAATATTCATAAGATGCAAATAACAGGCTGCACACCCACTCACCACAGCTGCTCGTGCTAGGTTCACCGGTGGAAGAATGTGCACAACAAGATGGCTAGTGGCAACATCGATTAGATTCAGCCATAAAACTTTCACAGACTTCTAATGCTAACTCTATCTGTCTGCTGACATACCTGCCATCCTCTCGTGGATGCGCTGCCTCTGAGTGCACTGAAAGTTTTCCGTTTCTTTGCCTACATTTGCATATTCGACAGTGATTATTTTTCTGTATTTGTGACCTACCAAATCTAGCTTACCCAGGATTCGTTTGAATTTCAAATTGCAGAGAAGTGCACAGAAATGTCCTTCTCCAGGAGAGGAATGTGAAAACACCTCTATAGTGACAACATTTGCTCAGATACAAGATAGTTGCTGTTGACAGACGTGCTGATCAAAGTGTGTGTGCACACGCAGGATGACCCAGCCAGTGATGGAGATCTTGCCTTCCAGCTGAGCTCTCAGCCCTCCAGCTCCCACTCTCAGCTTACTGTCGACCTGCCCGTCAACATCTTACAGGTGAGACATTTACAACTTCCCACAACTTGTCATATTCTAATGTTGACCCTGCTAAGACAATAGTCTGAATAAGACACTGCCATGTAAACAGCATTTTTGATTATGTTAAGACGAATGAGGTCCTACTCAGAATAAGCAATGTTCGAATTATGGCTGCACTGTGCTGACATGTATTTGTCTTGATTGCATAATAATCTTTTGACCTCACTATGTAAAGTGCCTTGAGACAATGTATGTTGTGATATGGCGCTAAACAAATAAAATTGAATTGAATTGAATAACATCCTATTGGACTTTCGGCAGCAACGACATGTGCGACAGTTTCCAACTGCTTGACGTCATAATCAGACTATGCTCTCTTAACATGTAATCAGGAATATGGATGGAATTTCCTATATGCAAGTCATGTAATCATCATAATTGAAATGTCCTATTTAAAATAAGTAATCATGACCAATCAAACATTACCACATATGAAAAAATCATGGACCAGTGAGATACACATTAACAAAATGTGATACAAGCAGATAAAAAAAGAGAAACAAGTAAAAAAAAATACTCAGATTCCAGTGGATGTGAAGTATGTATGTAGTGACCATGTGGTAATGTGGAAGCGCAGGTGGATATATCCGCATGGTTTGAAAACAGAGAAAAGATCGTAACCACCACAGGGAAATTATGATTCCTGCAATATTCTTTTCAGCGATGTTGTTAGACAGCTGAGCTCTGTGGCTCCATCTTCACAGGAACCTTCAGTGATGGCCGAGGATGACAACGGCTCCGACAACTCCCAGTTCACAGGAAGCACAATCAACCTGCAGGACTTGGAGTGACCAGAAGAGAGCTGCATGTAGGAGGTCTCTCTGAAGCCTCATCACTGTTCGCGGTTTACATTGACAAACACACCTTTAGACATTTGACTCCATCAAATGGTTGGCCTGAATTTTTTTCCAGGACTTTTTGGTCACGTGGGTTTGGAAATGATGTCACAGATAATGCACCTTGAGAAAAGGATATGAGGATTCTTTATTCAGAAGATTGTGTTTGTTGCTTAAGTTCAGTTTTGTACCAAAATCAGACCTGAGAGCCCTCTCGTGTCAGAGACATCAGCAGCTCCCTACTGCTCTGCGTCCTATGGTGTTAACAATATGTGTCTATTCCTGGTGTCTATTCCATGGTGCCACCTTGCCACTCATGTACACTCAGTGTGCCGTCTACGCTCCAGTTGCCTTACAGCCACCGGCAGGTTATCTGCTTTAGTTTGGTGCCATTTTTGATTTCTCAAGTTTTGTTAGATTTATTTTTCTATGTTGTTAGTAAGTTCATGTTGAAAACATGTCTATTCATGTGTCTATATACAGTATGTAAGGAGTGATTAACTTCCTGTAATAATCTCATCTGTTTGTTATTTATTATTTAGCTGTGTGTTTACAGAATGGCTGAGCCAAACACAGATGAATTAAAGCACAATCACAGCAGTTTGTGGAGAGGCTCTTATTTCACTTCAACTATGGTGCAGTGCTGTCATAATGACCTGAGAACAGTTACAGTGGTATCCAAACCCTTCTCTTTTGGCACACTGTTGTTTTATCAATTTTTTTTTATTAGGATAAAAAAAACATTTTGCTTCTCAATCTACACACAATAATCCACAATGACAAAGTTAGCTTTTTTAGTAATCAAAAAATTCAATCTCTCATTTATAGAAGTATTCAGACCT